>NC_090249.1:57615165-57623173 GCF_037325665.1 Littorina saxatilis
AGACACACAGACACACACACACACACACACACACACACACACACACACAGACACACAAACACACACACACACACACACTCACAGTATCTTGATGAGTACGCTGGTGCTTTGCTCTGTCAGACGAGTTAGAGAAGGACTTGTTGCATCCTTCGTTTTGACACAGGTACGGCCGTTCTCCAGTGTGTGATCGCAGATGTATCTTCAAGTTCTCCAACCGTGAAAAGGCCTTGTTGCAGTTTTCAAACTGAAACAACAGAATTGGGTTATCAGCACTAAATGGTGAAGCCTATTTCTGAAAAAGATACCGGAGAAAAGGAGAGATGTTTTTGATCATGAAAGAGTCACACAGTCTGTGGAAAGAGCATAAAAACTCTGGCTGGCATTAAAATACAACCCAGTTTTATGCAATGCAATGTAACAACAGTACAACACAACACCATTCAACACCACACAATACAATGAACAGAATGCATTACAGTGCCCCTTCCTTCCCTAAAGGCGGTCCTTGATTGAGCCTCAATTCGACTTCGCAAAGACTTCGCGAAATCTTTTTACCAAAAAACTTAGTGCTAAAGCTTCGTTCGGCCAGCTTTGAGAAGTATGCTTCACGTAGTCGACTTGGCCCAGTTAAGAACAGGCTTTAACACCCCTATAGTGTAATGCAATGTTCTGTGGACCAGTTAAGGACAGGCTTTAACACCCCTATAGTGTAATGCAATGTTCTGTGGACCAGTTAAGAACAGGCTTTAACACCCCTATAGTGTAATGCAATGTTCTGTGGACCAGTACAGTGGAACATGTACCTCCCTTTTAAGACCTTGTTTTTGCCGATTTTCTGTTCACACCCTTTGTAATTTTACCCCTATTTTAAGACTCCCCCATTGCTAAGACCTGATTTTCTGATTTTTGGAGGTCTTAAATGGGGGAGGGGGGGGGGAGGGACGGGGACGGGTGGGTTCCACTGTACAAGCGAATATACAGGGTGACCAAAAAAAATAGAGTACCCAAACAAAACGTCATAAACTGAACAAAAATAAAGCAATCTTCATAACATTTATTTACACATGTATACAAGTAGCCTCTGCATGATTTGCACAGAAAATTTTAGCGTTCTAGCTTGTCTTTCAGGAAAGTTATGCTCATTCTACAGAACATGCTCCAAATGGCCTCTGCGCCGCAGAAGGCAAACTTGAACTTGCCGCGCAAAGTTATCAATCACCCGCACACACTCCTGTTGCCAGATTCCGCGAATGGTTGTTGTGATGGCTCTCTTGAGTTCTGTGATTGTCTGTGGGTTTGTTCCTGTAGACGTTGTCTTTCAGGATCCCCCAAAGATAGAAATCTGGGGGATTTAAATCCGGGGGAGGTATTTGGAGCATGTTCTGTAGAATGAGCATAACTTTCCTGAAAGACAAGCTAGAACGCTAAAATTGTCTGTGCAAATCATGCAGAGGCTACTTGTGTGTGTAAATAAATTTTATGAAGATTGCTTTATTTTTGTTCAATATGACGTTTTGTTTGGGTACTCTTTTTTTGGGGGTCACCCTGTATGATGAAAGGACATGACACTGGCACTGTCCTCCTATTGCAAGGGGTACCATGATGAGTTTGACGGTTGAACACAAACCAGAAAGTGTGCTTTATTCTCAACTATCCTAAATACAGTGGAACCCCCCCCCTCCCTCCCCTTAAGACCCCCCATTTTAAGACTTCCTCTTTTTTAAGATTTGATTTTCTCAGATGTTTTTGGAAGTCTTAATATGGGGGTTCCACTGTACGACACACTACACTGTAAGAGACCCACATTATTGTCAAGGCAGTAGGTAAAAAAAAAAGGTAAAGGTATGTGTAGGTATTCGCATGAACTCACATGGGGATAAATATTGGCTCATTGCCTACTTTGTCTAAAGTTTATGAAGGAAACAAAACACCTTCATAGTACATGATCACTTTCTCCATGAAAACTCAAGGCCACCATTCAGATTTGAACAACCTGTTTGGAATGACCTCAGAAGGTACCGGTACATCTCAATGTGCAGGTGTAAGGGTTCAAAGCTTCAAAAGGGTTGGTACCAAGTTTGTAACGGGTGTGATAACATTGACTGTTTGAACACGAACAAAACAGGATTTAGCAGGCCCGCGCCTATCAGGCCAGAGATAGGGTGGGAGTGATAACACAAAGTTTGCCTATTCTGGGAGTGATAGCGTCATGTTTGGCTATTCAAGTGGTGACTTTGCGTGTGGAGTTTTGGCACAAAAACTGGCCCCTGCCCACTGGCTACAGTCCTGCTGACCATACCTTCATCTGACACGACAGATTGAGGTCTAACGAATGACGTCTCACAACGTGCGCGGTCGTCCTTGGCGGTCAAGAAAGCCGCCGCGATCATTGCGCAGACGACACTTCTAGACCGCCAATCTTTTTTGTGCGCATCACGTGCTCCACATAAATTAATCGGCCGGAAACGAAGCAATTGGGAAACCTGGATAGGCACTGGCTCCATGCCTGTTGACCCTACCTTCATCTGACACGAGCGATAGGTTGGCGCCTCAAGTCCGTGCCAAACTGAACGACTTTAAAGTTTTGTTCCCTGTTCATTTTTGTGCCATTACCTCTACTTTTACTGGTACAGTTGAACCTGTCCTGGAGAACACCTGTCCATAAAGACCACCTGTCCATAAAGACCACCTCAAAGGATGGCTGACAATGGTTTTGCAATATAATTCACCTTTCTAAAGCGACCACCTGACTCTAACGACCACTTTTGGTCGGTTCCTTGGATGGTGCTTATAGACGGGTTTGACTGTGCCTAGTTGTTAGGGTCACCTGTGATGTGGGATTATTGTATGGATCATCCCACATTCAGTGGCTTAACTGACGCTGGATAAATACCAGTGTATTTGTGGGATTATCCTAGAAGATAAGTGACTTTAACTTTACTGTCAAATCCGAACCTGTCTATCAAAGAAAGAGAGAGGGAGAGAGAGAGAGAGAGAGAGAGAGACAGAGAGAGAGACAGGGATAGACAGAGAGAGATAAACAGAGAGAGAGAGATAGACAGACAGACAGAGACAGACAGAGAGAGACAGAGAGAGAGAGACAGAGAAAGAGACAGAGACAGAGAGAGAGACAGAGACAGAGAGAGAGAGAGACAGACAGACAGACAGAGACAGAGAGAGAGACAGAGAAAGAGAGAGACACACACAGAGAGAGACAGAAGAAAGAAAGAGAAAGAGAAAGAGAAAGAGAAAGACAGAGACCGAGAGACAGACTCGGAGAGAGACAGACACAGAGAGAGATTATAAAGTCTGTCTTGAAGACAACTGACTCTGATGCAAAAGTGTTTACTCCACTGTCCACTCACACAACTGTCAATCACCTATGACACGTCCATCAAAACGACAGAAAACCAAGCATGGTCCAGTACGGGTGTACTGTGACCTTGTGAAGGGTCAAGTGATAAAAGCTACCCTTGCTAGTGTTAACTGCCCAAGCTGATGACCCGGCCTTTGTTGTGATGGCCACAGTCGCCGTGTCGTGACCTGACCAGGTCAACCCATTCACTGGGAACCTTTCTGGATAATCAATGATCGAACCTCAATGCCCCTACCACGCTGTCCGGGATAAATAGGCTTGCACATCAAATGGTGAACAATTATGACCGTTGCTCCAACCCACAGACGGAGACTGGTGGTTTCAAAAAAGACGGGGTGTGTGGGGAGGGGAGGGGGGCATCTGAATTCGGGGTAACACCCGGGAATATGGCCCTATTGTTTTAACCGTGAGTGCGTTAAAAAACATTATTATCGAGAAGGGGAGGGGGGGGGGGGGCCCGGAGATGTCCGTGGGAAGAAGTTATGCGCTATTCTGAGATAAAAAGATTGAGTTATTGCATTGTTCGTACATATGACTTTCATTTCCAACACTGACACCCCGCCCTTTCTGTGTTTGTTGGGCTGTTTGCTTGTTTGTTTTAGAACACTGACACCCCGCCCTTTCTGTGTTTGTTGGGCTGTTTGCTTGTTTGTTTTAGAACACTGACACCCCGCCCTTTCTGTGTTTGTTGGGCTGTTTGCTTGTTTGTTTTAGAACACTGACACCCCGCCCTTTCTGTGTTTGTTGGGCTGTTTGCTTGTTTGTTTTAGAACACTGACACCCCGCCCTTTCTGTGTTTGTTGGGCTGTTTGCTTGTTTGTTTTAGAACACTGACACCCCGCCCTTTCTGTGTTTGTTGGGCTGTTTGCTTGTTTGTTTTAGAACACTGACACCCCGCCCTTTCTGTGTTTGTTGGGCTGTTTGCTTGTTTGTTTTAGAACACTGACACCCCGCCCTTTCTGTGTTTGTTGGGCTGTTTGCTTGTTTGTTTTAGAACACTGACACCCCGCCCTTTCTGTGTTTGTTGGGCTGTTTGCTTGTTTGTTTTAGAACACTGACACCCCGCCCTTTCTGTGTTTGTTGGGCTGTTTGCTTGTTTGTTTTAGAACACAAAGACTGAGTGGTAATAACCACCAGTTAATTGTTCTCTCGTTGAGAGAAACCACGCAATTTGAAACAGGAACAAAGGAGGTGGACTTCTTCTTTGGTTGTTAGTAGATTTTCGTGTTTAAATTCCTGAACAAACAAACAAACAACTAAAGTGTTATCTATATATATCGCCGTTTCTTTTTTCCTTTTTGTTTGGCTTGGTGTACACAGTAGGATGTTGCTACAACTGTGCCAGGAAAAAGAAAGCTTCCTGTCTTTCACAAAATTCTGTGGGGCATTCCTCAAAAGGTTGTGACTGTACTCTTGATACATTATTGAAGAGAACTACTTAGAATCCTGAAAATGTATTGACAAAAACAAGCTTCCCGCTTTTCAGCCAATTTGCGAAGAATCGATCACATTGTCATCAAGCGGCCACTCTTAATACATTATTGAACACAACTAGTTTGAACTATGTTGAACTATGTTGAACCCTGACACTATGCTCACAGTCCAGTTTCTCAGTCGTAAATAACAAATCCATAGTCGGAAACTAGCCTATGAGCTGTGCATAATAATGAGGAAATAATTCTGGGCCTAAACTTAATAAACTATCCTATAATTGTATCCCTTGGTGCTCTCAACACTCGTCTGATTTCAGCCAAAAGTCTGACGATTCTCGTGTAAGTCTCTAAGACCCCCTGGCATACATTAGCCGTCAACCCCAAAACAAAACAATTAACACCCAAAACCAATAACAATAAGTACTGATTTAAAGGGGGACAGACTCAGAACTGAGTGCAGCCTACACAAAGCCAACACAGATTTCCTTCTATAGATAAACAGCAAAACATCAATGGCAGCAAGAAGGCGTAATCCCTGGACCAACAAGACCAGCAGCACTTTCATTATTCCAAATGGCTAATCCTTATTTGCCGTTACACTGAATTCACTGCCTTGCTGGGATAAGTGGAACACCAAAATTGCTCGACAGCTAAACACGACTGCCACCGGAAAAGTCACAGTTGGAGATAGGACAAAACAGAGAGATATCATCGTGTGGAAAAGTCACAGTTGGAGATAAAACAGAGCAGACAGATAATTATCATCGTGTGTAGTGTGTTGCTGTTCGCGAAGGTTTGCTTGAAGGTCGGAAAGGTTGAGCGGAAAGGTTGAGCGGAAAGGTTGAGTCAGCGGAAAGGTTGAGCGGAAAAGATGAGGTGCAGTCAAAACAGAAGTGTTCCACTTTTTAACACATTTCTTTAACACGTTTCGGGGTGGTACGAGGTAAAAAAATAAAATAAACACCTACACAACAAGAGGCGAAGCCATCAAGGCTCACGTAAGAAATCGACTAACAGTAACACAAACTCAATCACTCCGTCACACACACACACACACACACACACACACACACACACACACACACACACACACACACACACACACACACACACACACACACACACACACACACACACACACACACACACACACACACACACACAGAAAGAGCATAGGTGAAACTGTGCAAGAAAGCGAGACACTAGATCTAGATCTGTCTGTCTGCATGTAGCCTACTTACAGGGACACGACTGCCAACTAGTCTCGGCCCGCTCAAAATAATAATGACCGAGACTTTCAGTACTTCCTTCGCGTGACGTCTAACCCTCTTACGTCATAATGTGACGTCAATGTAATGTGACGTCTTCAAATGTTAGAGTTTCTACCACAGACATACACACGCACGCACATACGCACGCACGCACAGACAGACAAAGTTACGATCGCATAGGCTACACTTACGTGAGCCAAAAACGGGAGGGGGGGGGGGGGTAGAAGTAGAGTAAAAAAGAAAATACTTTGTACTCGAGTCTCTTATTTACATGTAAAAACAAAGGGCAAAGAAAAAGTACAATCAATTTATTTTCAAAACATCCATCAGAACAAAATACAAAAGGCTCGGTAAGTAAGTATTCCGGCCAAGGCAATTCCTAAAGTGTCAAGTCTTTCACCCGGCAGCGAGCCTAAAAATGGAGCCCCCAAATCCCAGTGTATACTGTTAAATCCCCTCAGTGTTTGATTAGTTAAACACCCGTGTTTACTTATCGATGCGGGCGGGGATGTAGCTCAGTCGGTAGCGCGCTGGATTTGTATCCAGTTGGCCGCTGTCAGCCGCGTGAGTTCGTCCCCACGTTCGGCGAGAGATTTATTTCTCAGAGTCAACTGACTTTGTGTGCAGACTCTCCTCGGTGTCCGAACACCCCCGTGTATACACGCAAGCACAAGACCAAGTGCGCACGAAAAAGATCCTGTAGTAATCCATGTCAGAGTTCGGTGGGTTATAGAAACACGAAAATACCCAGCATGCTTCCTCCGAAAGCGGCGTATGGCTGCCTAAATGGCGGGGTAAAAACGGTCATACACGTAAAAGCCGTGGGAGTTTCAGCCCATGAACGAACAAACAAACAAACTTATCGAGCCGCGTTTACATACTTCCCGCTTGGCAATCGTATATCAAACCCTTAGTTTTAGGTACACCATTTTGCATCAGCTATTATATGCACTAGCTAATAAGGAGGAGAAAAAAAATTTAAGTGCGGACAAAAGAAGAAAGAAACAACAAACAAACAGGGTTAAACCTATTCACCCCCGAATATACAAGGGTGTAAAAACCGAAAAAGAACACCACCACTAGAACACCACCACCACCACCACAACAACAACAACACCAACAACAACAACAACAACAACAACAACAACAACAACAACAACAACAACAACAACAACAACAACAACAACAACAACAACAACAACACTGGACACTTGAATGGGAAAAAAAGGAAAACGCGCGCGAGTGACCCGACAAAGACCATCTCATCTCTTATCCTTGCAATTATGCGATTGGTACACAGTGAATGCCAGAAGAAAATGGCACCGATGATCCATTCTTCAGCACAATGCAATACGGATCCATTACTTGATTTAGCCGTTACCATATCCGTAGAGTGTCGTTTGTTGTCACGGGAAACTACATAACGGACTCCGTCTGACAAACAGCTTGAATACATGGGTCTATCAGGTCTCCACATTAGAGAAAAGAAGTCACAAATTATGTCTGAAAGCTCTCAATAGTCGAAGAGATCTGCTATTACAAATAACTGCTTATTTGCCGAACAATTACGTCTCCATAATAAAATAATTTGCACACTCTTGGGTTCCCTGCCATTCAAGTATTTCTTTCCTACGCCTCCCAACCTTTAACAAACGGTGATCCATTTTTCTGTCAATTAAGTCACTGCCACGGTGACCCAGTTATTATGCAAAGCAGCATGCGTTCGGCGTATTCTACCGCAAATCATTCCCACTGTGCCCAGTAATTATCCATTTCAAAGCGGAGTCAATTGAGTGAATAAAGCCTGTTTATACCTGCATGCTAACTGAAGCAATACTAATGTAATTATAAACTAGAAGAGAGAAAGGAATCAACAGAAAAATAGGTAATGGCAGTCAGCACGGGGGGGGGGGGGGGGGGGGGGGGGG
>NC_090249.1:57623373-57648373 GCF_037325665.1 Littorina saxatilis
AAGAAGGACAATTGTGCAAACCCTTCGTGGCACTCGTGGGGCCATGCAGACCCATAATATTTTACCAAATACCGTGTGCAGTCTAAATTTGACCATTAATTAATTAATTAATTATCACTGAAATTTAATGAGCTTTTAGGAGATGATAGCTTTTTAGGTGTCTGAGGCATTTCTAAAAGCTCATTAAAAAATTCCAACTCGTTTAAGAGATATTTGCATCAAACACCCTTCTGTGTCCGCACGGACCCACGAGTGCCACGGAAGGATATGCATATTTTTTCTTTCTTTGAGAAGCATGGGTCTGCCACGGGCCCCACGAGTGCCACGGAAGGATATGCACATTTTTCCTTCTTTGAGAAGCATGGGTCTGCACGGCCCCACGAATGCGTCCGTGTGTAGTCGATAACGAGTGCCGGCGAAGGTTAATGGCTGAATAACAATGAGTTCCTTTATACGTTGGATTGGGCAAGCCATATATATATATATATATATATATATATATATATATAAATATATCTAGCATCAATAAACCTAAAAATACACTAAGGTCTTTTTCAAAAACAATAGTCTGTTTTAAAAACTTTCAGCAATTTTCAACTTTATAAATCTATACTATAGATACATCAAAAGAAATTTGGTCAGACATGGGATTCAGAAAAAGTGATAATTAAGGAAAAAAAAAGTAGGGTCCAGGGGCAACGCCCCTGGTCGGGGTCTGGGGGCAAAGCCCCCAGAAGCTGAAGGTTTTTAGTATTTTAGACACACAAAAATGGCCCTGAAATGCATATTTCAGCTTAATCATAGCCCCCCCCTCCCTTTCCATGTTTCTCAAATTAATTTTACGCTAAGACTCAAAATAAGGAGGAGAAAGAGAGAGAGAGAGAGAGAGAGAGGCGGGGGGGGGGGGGGGGGGGGTGGTGGCGTGTGACGGTGTGGTTTCAATGTTCTTACCTCGTCGGTGCCAAACGACCCCAGTGACTGATTACACGACTGGGTTTTCAGGATAGTCAGGTGCTTGTTGCTTTTCAAGTGGCTTTTGAGGGCAGTCTTTCCATTGGAACCGTAGTTGATAACATTAACATCGTTGCACAAAGTGCACTAAGTTTTTCCCGGCAAGTTGATTTTAGCAAAAGCATCGCCAACTTTCAGTTTCACGTCTTGTGTCTTCTGGCCTTTCTCGTATTTCCAGCTCAATGATACAACTTCATCGAGCCAGTCGAATCTCCAGAGATTTTTCTTGTACTTCTGCTGGTCAATTTCCCGGGATAGAACGGTTTCGTCTCGCTTTAGCTTCCTCATCATTTTGGCAAGTGGCTCGAAGCGATGTAAAAATGGCGCCGAATCATTCTCATACGGTATGCTTTAGCTTATACTGAATCCCCGATAGCTACGTTGAAACGGTGACTGTAGGAGACAAAGACACAGAGCGCGTTCCCATACGGATCGACCAGCAACAGTCTGACCGTTTTAGGAACCAACCGTTCAAGAATAGTATGGAATGGAGCGTCGCGATCAGCGGACCGGCCGAAAAACTTGGGTCTTTACCTACAACATTTATACCCCAACATTTTCTCAGCGGATTTGCACGAATCTCAAGAATGATCCCTGGAGCCTAAAAATTTACGGAATTCCGTAATTTTACGGAAGAATCCCATGTCTGTTTGGTGCAATTAAACAGGTAACCTAATGGCAAATCATTGTGTAAAACTTTCTTTACAACTTTCTTTCACAAAGTGTACATATTTTTTTTTTTTTTTAGCAATATTGTTTTCGTGGTGCAGTACCTGTGTTTAAAAATAATAAAATACACAGCGGACATAATTTCGCTTTATTTGAATGACTTTCCACTTTACAAAGATTGGTTTAGAATTAGAGCGCAGATTTAAACCAATTTGAAAAAAACAGTTGCTTATACCTTCTACCATGCTTGGTACTTTGAACAAACTTTATGATTGTTTTTGAGGCTTTCATTGTTGCAGCCCAATGCTGCTCAGTGCAAATTAACTTTTTTGAAGGCGAAGTGTCTGCACCCAGACACATCCTTACTCTGAGGTCTCAAAGCAAACCCGCAAATTGAGGCACACCTCCCAACGCCATGCAAGATATTGCAGATTTATTGCACGATTACGTGGCTAGAGCGGATAGGGCAAGTAGCCTAATAAGTTTACAATTTAAAACGAATGCTTCTTTCATTGACAAAAGCAGTAATCATGTGTCAAAACACTGGATCGGCTTTGGAATGCGCTTGTAAATAAAAGTAGACAATGAATTTTTCTTGTGATTCCACTGACCAATCTGCTTGTAGTCTGGACAATCAAGCGTACAAAATATGGCAAAATCGTATGGGTTCACAGGTCTGCTATACACTTCAGGTTTGGGGTGTCCACAAGCTAACTTTTTTTTTACTCGAGCATGTTGGCAACGAACTGGAGAACAACATCTGACCATGTTGATCGGTGGGTGGCCCACTCCGAGGGTCAATGCGCTCCGTTAGTTGCACGAGCTGTTCCTCAGAGAGGGGGCAAGCCGTGGCAGGCACATCCTAACGACTGTCTGGCAAAGGATGGTCCTCGATTATCGATTGAAGGCTTCTCCCTTTCCAGAAGTCCTGTACTGCTGTGGATGTGCTGGCTCGTCTCTCCAGCATCCCCCTGAAGAAGAGCTGCAGGGGAGTTCTGTTGCGCTCTGTCCTCAGGGGTTGGTGGTTCTTCTGTTCCACAATCCACTGTAGGGACCGGTTCAGCCTGGGCAGAAAAACATAGTGGAGGGCCCACAAGTGAATGGGATTGTCCATGTTCAGTATCCCCAGACCACCTTCTGCCTGTGGTGTTCCCATTGCAGTAAACAGGTCATGGTAAGGGTTCACCACATCTTTCCAGACGTCGAGCCAGAGACGCTCGATCCTTTGGTTATGGTCACTGCGGCCTTGCATCGCACTGCCTCTCCCTTCTCCCCTGTGTTCATTCATGAGGGCGACGACATCCAGATTCTCGCCACCATGGTCCATGCGGACTCTTGACGGGAGTCCAAAGCGTTGGGTTCCACCCAAAAACAGATCCCGAACGGTCTCTGACCTGTTGTTTCGGTGGCATGGAGGAAGGTAGTGGCCCGGCTAAAGCCATCGATTGCCCCATGAATCACCATTTTCCACCTGCAATATAACAAACAGAGATCCGTTTCCATATGTGATTTCACCACACAAATTCTGATTAAAGAGTTATTGGGAAATAAGTACAGGTAACATGCTCAGTAAATATTAAAAAGTAATGGTCAAAGTGCTTTTTCATGACCGAGAATCAAGACCATTATTTTTAATATATATCATTGAGAAAAGGTGTGTAACCCATTTAATCCACCTTTCTTCAATTTTGCAAAGAAATAAATCAAGAAAAGCAATTGCTTTATATGACTTTTCTTCGTCATGTCCATAAGCCTTAAGGGTCTTGTAGGTCTTAAAAGGAGGATTCCACTAACTGCTGGGACTCTAAAATTTGATAAAAATAAGCAAAATTTTGGTAATGTCTGCTGGTTAATAACACATACAATTCAGTGAAATTTAATAAAAAATAACTGAGAAAACCGCAATGTAAAGCTTTTACAAACTTGACCCCACTGTGACCCCAAAATGTGACAGGGATCAACCAAACTAGGGTCACGTAGGTAGATGATCAAATCCTTCAAGTGTTCAAAGTTTCAAAGCTCAAGCTTCAAAAACACCTGAGATAACATCAATGTTAAGATATTTTGATTCGAACATGACCCCCTGTGACCCCAAAACTTGACGAAGGTCAATCTTCTTCTTCTTCAGCGTTCGACGATGGCTGTGTCTAGATTCTTTCAGGCCTGGGAATGAGTAAAAGTGGTTTGGGCGTACTGACGGAAAATGTTGCGTTTTAAGCATTTTTAAGGGCACACGGAGGCTCTTTTCTTACACAATTAGAAAAGGACTTCGTCGTAAATACGACGAAAGGCGTATCATTCCCAGGCCTGTTCTTTGGCCCGTGATGTTGACGAAGTGGGCTGTGACGAAGGTCAATCAACCTTATGTCGTCTTCTTCTTCTTATGCGTTCGTGGGCTGAAACTCCCACGTGCACTCGTGGTTTGCACGAGTGGAATTTTACGTGTATGACCGTTTTTACCCCACCATTTAGGCAGCCATACGCCGCTTTCGGAGGAAGCATGCTGGGTATTTTCTTGTTTCTATAACCCACCGAACTCTGACATGGATTACAGGATCTTTTTCGTGCGCACTTGGTCTTGTGCTTGTGTGTACACACGGGGGTGTTCGGACACCGAGGAGAGTCTGCACACAAAGTTGACTCCGAGAAATAAATCTCCCGCCGAACGTGGGGACGAACTCACGCTGACAGCAGGCAACTGGATACAAATCTAGCGCGCTACCGACTGAGCTACATCCCCGCCCACAATCTTATGTCAAGTTGGTACATTATCAAAACCTAGAAGTGTGCGTACTATTAACCCTTACACCGGTGCAATTCTGTAACACATGTTACATAGCCACTGGTGAATTAACAGAGAGAAACATAACAAAAAACAGTCATATAGGTTTTCGCATCAATGGGAGGTAATCGGAACCGACCAAACAGACTGAGCCAATAGCGCGACATATGTCGTGACAACCAGGTGACAGCATACGTAAAGTAGCGCGACATATGTCGCGACAACCAGCCTAAGGGTTAAAGCTCTAGCTAAAAACACATCTGAGATAACATCAACGTTAAGTTTTTATTAAACGAACATGACCCCGCTGTGACCCCAAAATTTGATGAGGGTCAACGAAACTGCGGTCACTTCGTGAAATCATCAAACCCTAAAAGTGTGCAAAGTTTCAGAGGTCTAGCTGTATAAACTTCTGAGATAACAGCTCAACGTTACATTTTTGTCCTTGGACAGACAGACAGCCTGCCCACAGCACACATAATTATTTTGATCAAGTATTATTCACTCAGCCAGTCTACCTGCACAAGCATGTGATTAATCCATGGTTGAAGAGTTCTGTGAAAATTGCGCAATTCTGCAAACTCTTTATAGCAGTTAATTTAATTTCGAATAAAATAAAGTACATAGTTGTTCTGCTAAGACGATAAGGCAAATATTTTTGCGTTCTTTTCATGTTTAAGTATCTCGGGAAAAAAAGTTCTATTTATGAAGTGAAATATAATTGACCTACAGATTACTGTCTTTTTATTTGTACAAATGCAAAATGGGAACAACTCTATTTTCTACACAAAATATGAGAGTTACTTGCCTTGAGACCTTGTGTCTGGTACAACGTAGATTTTGATTTAGAAAACAACCAAACTTATGGATCTTATATTGGATTCTGTGTGTTGAAACCTGAAATGAATAGTGTAAATGCAGTTGAGTATGTATGAGCTCTTTCCTCTTTCGAATATTTGAGCATTCAGAACTTTTCAGTCACCAAGCAGTGACCACACAGTGTGGTTTCTCAACCTATGAGCTATCGAGGATTCAGACTGGTTGCTGGGTGGTTATTTGTTAGGACTAGGTAGCTTGGTATTCACCGAAAAGTATTCCCCCCTCTGCTTATTTCTCTGTTAACTTGAAGGGGTGTTTATTGTTAAAAAAAACACCAAGCAACCAAATTTAAATAACCACCCAGTAGAAATGGTAAGGTATAACCAGAATATGTTTTGTATTCCGTGGGGAAATCATCAATGGACCAGTCTTTCATTACATATCCAGAAAATGACAAAATAAAAAGAAAAGAAAAGAAAATACTTGCACACGACTCACCTTCGTTACCCACCTACCCCTTAGAAGACGCCCTTCCTTTTACGATCCCAAACAAGACATTTTCAAGACCCTGTTTCATAGCTGCCAACCCCTGTGAAGCCCAAAGAGTAGCATTTTGGAACTTTCACCAAATGTCAGAGTTGCAATTGGTGTTTATAAGCGTAGCACTCGCATAATCTTAAATTTGAATCGCAAGCCCGCATTTAAAATGCCATCAAAAACGTTTGTAAGATTCTGAGAGCTCTACGACATTACAACCGTCTAAACATAGTTCAATGTCACACGCTTTCCTTCTTTGCCACTACTAAAGCAAACGTATGCAAGATTGTATGTTACACGCTTTAGGAGCATGGCAAGAACGGATTCAAACTCAAAATCGTCACTCCAAAAAAACATAAAATGCACACACGACTTTTATTTCTCCTGCTGTTATCGTTTCTTCTCTTTACAGATTCTTCAACGCTCAGAATACTGAAAACGGCACCCCAGACGACAGTACTGTTTCCATACGCGAATTTAACTTCCCTTGGAAAGTGGTTCGCTCAGGAGGCCTGTTTGTCTGACACTATAAGGACAGAGTTCTGAACATAGATGACAAAGATTCCGGAATGAACAAACATTTTGCGGATGCAGACACAGAAAGACGTCATGAAGAATGAGATGCTTCAAAAGATACAGACTGTGACGATGACTGTGACGTCATTCCCATATAACGAGACGTCATTCACAGTTGTTCGGCCACTTCCGTCAAAAAGTAGATTTAGACAATCAACGTAATCTCGTGTGGAAGAAAACGTCTGTCACACAACCAAGTCGGAATAGCAGGTATTATTACCTATACACGCAAAGTCTGTCGAATTCTTCGGCAAAAATCGTTGAAAATGATTTGCCCGCATCGGTGTGGAACTTGCACCATAATCTTCACCACCCTTACGTTTCCCCGTTTTTATCCTGTCTCCCTCCAGTTTCCACTTCTAACACCGTCACTGTGCACAGCTTACAACTTAACAAGTGCATTGCATATTCTAATCAAATTCACAATTGGCGCATAGAGTCACCGGAAATGCGAATGCTTGCAATAAAATTCACGATTTGCTAAGCAAGTCACGTGGACAATATCGAGTCATAACGGAGTGGTTCCCAGCCATCGGTACTCGACTAGTTATGCAATGTTCATTGTTGATTGTCAAGCAATAAGTGAACATTTTGCACGCTTGTCATTTTTTTTTTTTAGCGTAGCAGCTCAGGGCTTAGAGTAGCAGCGTAGCAATTCCTGCAAAATCGGAGCATGCTGCGCCAAAATCGTAGCAATTGGCAGGTATGCTGTTCTCTAAGATATTCTGCTCATAACCTCTGTAAGTTTACCCCCATTATAAGACCTTATTATCTCAGGGTTATGTAGGTCTTAAAAGAAAGATTCCAGCGTCATAAAATAAGAGAATTCCTTATCACCCTTATGCCACCTGTATCAATCCACTCAAATTCCATGTTCAAACTGGCACAACCCCCAACATCCTCCCCACCACCGGACACACTCAACATTCACCAAATTTTTAAAAAGGATTTTTTTGTGCCCAGTGTATGTATTTGTAGCTGTACTCACGATATCAACTTGTGGTATCCGTCTAGATGCCAGAGAGCGTTTGGTCCTGATACTTGGTACAGACGACGTCTCGTGGGCCTCAACGCCAAAGCTCTGACAGCTACTCCACCAGGATCAACCCGCGGGATGGCTCCCCGTACTCTGTGCCTTTGTGGAGCGTGTAAGAATACAACTTATTACACTAACGTGACATACCACTCATGTCATAACAATACCATTCACTCTACATTGCATGTGTAAAGAGGTCTTGTCTGACAAGGACCTGATTTTTCACTGCCTCCAATACCGAAACAAGCGTCCTTCTTTGAACACTCGGAAGAATTTTAAGAACGTAAACACCACACCAGTGACATTTCCTTGCTTTGACATAAAAGATTACACGAGGCATTCGGAGAGATCCAGGTTCAATTTTTAAGCTTCTTCAATCTGGGCGCTTCGACAAAGGGACATTTACAGCAATGAACATGCAACAGTATGTACAGGGTCCCCACTGGTTTTTAGAAACAAAATTCCATGACTTTCCCATGAGCCTCAATAACATTTTCCATGACTAGATCCACAGGTCGCCATTTCCGAACACGCAAACTTTTTACATCTTGTCACTGCCAGTTTTGACACTGGCTTGCTTTGCACTGAATTTGAGTCAGTTTCTACGCAGTGTCTCTTTGACAAGCAAGTCAAGCATTTGCTACGCAGTCAGATTATCGGTAATGTTTGCTGGTCCTGTCATTTCACTAAACTGGACCAGCCACTGTTTGTATCCATCTGCACTTTCGTAAATTCCGTTTCATAACCGTCACTAACACTGTGACTTGACGAACTGTCATTTTTTTCACCGCGATACACAGTTCATTGCGAAGATCTTCCTTGGTAATTCGTTCCAATTCCGCATACTTTTTGTTGTCAAGAAACAACTCGAAAGAAAGCTGGCGTGCTAAAGGTTAATTTTTTTTCTTTCTTATTTATGTTAAATTCCATGACTTGAATTGAAATTCCATGACTTGAATTGAAATTCCATGACTTTCCAGGTCTGGAAAATTAAAAATCAAATTCCATGACTTTCCATGACCTGTACGAACCCTGTATGTAGGATAAACAGAATACTACATGGCTTCCTGTTTGATACCAGTTTTACACTAGTGTTTTGAAATATTGTTCGCAGTTTAATATTTAAAAGCACAACTTGAGTAAAACTGGTATTTCATAGGAAACCATATAGTATTCTCTATGTGGACAACAATGTCACAGGCTTACCCACTAAAGTTCTTTAGGAGCTTCTGACATATTTGCCTTAAAAACAACATGCAAAATAACTTGTGGAATCCAAAAGCACCATGTCGCATTAGTGGCCCAATTAGAGCTGCAGACTATTACGCTTTCGATGTAGCATGCTACTTGTAAAACAGAAAATGCTACTTCGTTATACAGACACTCTACAATGTTCATTTGTTCCTGCTGCTGTTTTCTTGTCTGAACACAGTTATTGCAACATTTGTGTCTTGACATATAAACATGTAGGTGCAGTGGATTATAAGATGATGCAATACTTAAAGATAAACACCATTTGCTACACTATAAATTCAAGATTGCTACACATGAAGCTTCATAGGGGCTGACAGCTCTGCATCATACACCAGCACATAAATCTTACTGACTGAGTTGATGTGTATTTACACATTGCACACCTCCCACATTGAAGTAAACAATTGAATATCTTCAGTTAATCGAAGTACACTTAAAGATGAAGTTCTCTCCATAGGAATACTGTGCATCACCCTTGCATGTAAGTGAACTCAAAGTACTATGTGAACAGAACAGAACCAATTCTGGTCTGTTTGCAACCGCATGAACGCAGGAAAGAGATCATTGTCAGATTGAATTACAATTAACATTGACACGCTTCCATTTGAAACTTTTCAGTTGTCATTGTGGATTGACGCCCCGGGCCCCAGATCCTGCGTTTAACTTTATCCTCGACGAACAAAACAACAGGCACCAATTGGGTTGCCGCCTCACCTGTGATTGTGTTGACCAGGTTGGCAACCGAGCCAGACAGGGTAGAATTGCTGGTACCGGTTGTCATCGATCCCGATGTTGAGGCGATGGCCTCACGATCACCCGAAACAGCTTCTTGCAGACGTTGGTTGTCTTTCTGGAGCGAGACAATGGCCACTTGGCAGGTCTCTTGCCGCTCCCCCAGCCTGCGTAGTTCTGCCAATACCGCGGCCAAAGCAGTGGCGCTTTCTTCCCCTCCTGCTGTGGCTGACTCAAACCCACCGGGTTGTCGCTGCGAGGCTGTCTGGTTGCTGGCCCTCGGCCGACCTGCAGCGGCTCGGGTCACTTCGGCTACCCGCCTTGACGCTGCCCTCCTGGGAGGCATATTCCTGTGCATAAAAAACAGGATATGTGAACACAGCCTTATTTGTCAGATTACTGAGAATTACACATAAGCCTTGAACTTGTCTGCTGCTCCTTGCAGGAGTTAACAACTCCTTCACTGTTCAGCCTGTAAAAGGTGTTTAATATCCCATACTTCTGAAGTTGTCACCAGATTTTGGGAGTCTGAAATACAAACCAAAGAAATTGATTAAAATCTGGCCCAAAGTACTTCAAACCAATTGTGTTTTCTGTGTCAAACTCAAATCCTGGCACCCAGTACCCCCACCAAACGAGTTTGGAATCTCTGAGGCTCAATACATTTATGACAAACAGAACACCAACAGGAAATTACATCATGGTTCTCTGAACTGTCACACACCAACATAATACCTGGCTAACAAATCCACATACTAACTAATGTTGGAATCTCTGAGGCCCTATAGCTTAATTTGACAAAAAGAACAACAGCGAACCATGTTTTCTGATTCTCTGAAAAATCAGCCCCACCATGAAATATTACCTAGCCCACGGTACATGTACTTTAACCAAAATAGTGTTTGTAATCTGTGAGGCACCAGCCAACACAAGTGACAACAGTACCTCCACATGAAATATTACCTAGCCCACAGTACCACAATCAAAATAAATTTGGAATCTCCTAGGCAAAATAACAGGTGATTGACAAAACAGTACTTCCACAGGAACCAATATTTCCTGATTCACTGAAATGACAAACACCCGAGGTAATTGACATACAGTACCTCCACAGGAACAAATATTCTGATTCTCTGAATTGACAAACGCTCACATGAAAAGGCATCGTAACACCAACATGTTCATCAGAATCTCACCTGAAAATTATTTCCAAGTACTCTGGAAAAACACTGATCCATACTATCCACCAACACAGAAACATACTGTTGAAACATGTCACGATATCTTGATTTGACAGAACACTCAACAATCGTGTTGATCGAAGAACCATTCCGGATCCACCTTGAACTGGTTTTTAGACAAGGGACATCATCCACAACGAGCCTGTCATAAACTCGAGTTACTTCCCATCTACCGATCTGGTTGACCCCATTTAGAGCCGTCGATTTATGCCACCCACCCGCATCAAACAAGAAAGAAAATGTAAACAATTTGAAGATTCCCTGTTCCTATACCCGTGCTTTGTAAGCTGATCAGTCAAAACGCACAATGCAACCTGACCCGGCTACAACATTATTTAATCACACAAAAACCGACTGTGTTTATCGCCTGACGAAGGGACTTGTACAACCTGGCCTGTCCTGACGTTGCTTGATCTTCTTGATCTTGATATGTTACGCCAACAGGTCCCAAGCTTGGGAATATACGTTTGCTAGATGCACACCATCACCCAGGAAATGACGCTGCAAATTCAGGTAACGTAAACTGTTTTCCAGCGGAAAACATAAAATCATGGTCCCAAAATACAACTCTAGGGGAGTCCACAGTGCCCTGCCGAAGCAACGCATTGACCTCCATAGCTGCGGCGTTGTATGATGGATCGAAACACACACACAGACAGACAGACAGACACACACACACACACACATACACCACGACCCTCGTCTCAATTCCCCCCTCTACGTTAAAATATTTAGTCAAAACTTGACTAAATATAAAAACGGTATTACTTAACTTTAAAATCAGAATCTGTGACTGTGAAACATTGGTCCATTTCTCAGTTGTTTTTCAACAGTTTAAAATTCCTTTTTGAAGCTTTACTATTCTAATATTCAGCACAGAAGAGTTACCTGAAGTACTGTCCCCTGTCCTTTCAGACGAGCTTGTATCATTAAGGACCCAGTAAGCTTGTTGGAAGCAGTAATTGGTTCCACCAACGCATCCAACTCTTGATCAGATATCCTGGAATACACCATGCGTTGTACAGTTTACAAGTAGCATTCCATTTTCCCTGAAAATTGCCAAACACTTTTATTACTTGCGTTGTATCGATAAACGAAGCACAAGTAAGAAACAATAATAAAAGCAAAGAAAATAGCAACACGATATGCAAACATCTAACAAAGCCGAGCAAGCAGAATGACAGGTTTAATGAAAAACAAAGAGGTACTGATTCGGAAACAAGATCGCGATTCTTTCCTTCGCTGCACGACGCAAATCTTCTGTGACCTTTGACCAAACGTAGCTTCCACATTCGATCACCGTGCTCAGCTTAATATTTACAACAGAAAGCCGAGGGGGTGGAATACCGAGATGAACCTACAGAAATGTGCATCCTCAAACCTGACATATTCATCCCAACATTTAATGAACTCCAAAACACAGAAAGTTGCTTTTAGTTTTACACGCCATCTTTGATTGCCACTGCCAGTGGTTATCAAACCGGGACCCGGTACCCGTGTTTCAAAGATCACGCATTGTTTCTTCCATTAAGTCACAAATGAACAAGCAAACAAAACGTTGCTTACCTTCTTAAAACTTCTTCTGGCTCATTACCAGACTGCAACAAATTGACGTCGCAATGGCGGGTCTGATCCAGTGGCGTCACCGGAAGTAGTATCTCCACGAGATTGTCGCTTTGCATGTCGTACATTTTCCGATTCAAGTTCTAATTTATTTCAGCCGCATTTATTAAATGCAGCTGCATTTAAAAATAAATACAGCTGTATTTAAAAATAATTACACCTGTATCTAAAAATAATTACAGGTGTATTTATTTTTAAATACAGCTGTATTTACTATTAAATACAGGTGTAATTATTTTTAAATACAGCTGTATTTATTTTTAAATGCAGCTGTATTTAAAAATAATTACACCTGTATTTAATAATAAATACAGCTGTATATATTTTTAAATACAGGTGTAATTATTTTTAAATACAGCTGTATTTATGATTAAATACAGCTGTATTTATCATTAAATACAGCTGTATTTATTTTAAATTACAGCTGTAATAGTTATGAGCCAAACGGCTTTCCATAACCGAGGAGAGTCTGCACACAAAGTTGACTCTGAGAAATAAATCTCTCGCCGAACGTGTCGACGAACTCACGCTGACAGCGGCCAACTGGATACAAATCCAGCGCGCTACCGACTGAGCTACATCCCCGCCCGAACATAGAGAATACTACATGGCTTGCTGTGTCGTACCAGATTTACACGAGTTGTTTTTTTAAATATTGAACTGCGAGCGAAAGCGAGCTGTTCACTATTTGAAAAAGCAACGAGTGTAAATCTGGTACGACACAGCAAGCCATGTAGTATTCTGTTTATCCTACATACTGTACTTACGTGTATTTTACTGAATGTCCTGCAGTCGAGGCAGATTAATTGAAGACGCTTGTTTTGGAACCTCGATCTCTTCTAAAGCCTCGTGCAATCTATTACGTCAAAGCAAAGAAACGTCACTCTGAAAGTGTGGCGTGACGTGTTAGTTCTAAAGATTCATCGAGGGTAATTAGCGAGCGCAATTTTTGTTTCTATAATGACGTTTGTCTCGGTGACTTTGGCATCATAAGCAGTGGAAAAACAAGTCCCTGCCAGACTTGCTTGACATGACCTCATTTACATGATATACACACGTGTGATTTGAACGATTATTATCTCATGGGTGTCTCTCTCACGTATGTAGGATAAAGCAATTTCGTTTTATTGAAAAAAATGAATAAAAAAACTTGAGGAAGAAGAAGAAACAGTGTTTCGGAGAACCTACACCCCCCCCCCCCCCCTAATAATAATGAAAACCAGCAGAATCAACAGCAACAATACAAAACAGATAAAAACACACCAAAAATACAAAAAGCAAGCAGATGAACGTAAACAAACACATAATTATGAAGTATAATCCTTGTTTATCAAAAACACTTGACCCTTTTTGCAAAACTTGTCAGGTAAATAAAACTGAAACGTTCTGACATCAGATACATTATTTATATATATGTTTGTTTTGAAAGTTTATTGATGAATTGTGATCATGAATCGCCTTGATAATGTTTTAAAACCGGGCAGTATAAAGTAGCGCAGGCAGAGAGAGCGATAGAGAGAGTACGGCCGAACCGAGACTTGCTTTGCAAGGGAAGTAACTGGGGTGAGGTAAGCAGAAGATAATGCGGGATCTTGAAGGGGGACGCCATTTTGCTGGAGCGCTTTCTTGTCGCCTCTTCCTCAATCATGTCGCCGCGTTTCTGTGATGTAGTTGGTGTGAGACAGTTCATTGACAGATGTGTGACTGGATAACTGACACACCGTTTAATTCGGTAAGTCTATCGTCTTTTCTTCATATTTTGTGGCGATGATGAAACCGCTTGAGGCTTTGTTGTTTTCTTCAGTCGACCTCCCCCATTCTACTCGTGTTCAGTTGTGATCGGATGCACGTTGAGTCTAAAGCCCTAAGTTGTGTATTGGTCGCCAGATTTGTGTGCTCATGTCTCGACGTTGAAAATGTTTTCGCAGTACTGGACTGTTGTGCTTTTCGTGTTCAATTCATTGTTAGTTACAGGGAGGAAGTGGGAATATCCGGTTGCTCGGCGTGTACGTTTCCATGGTAATATGAAGCCACCGCAGGCTCGCACTTCATTTCGGTCTGTTTCCGCCCTCGTCGTCGCCTCGATATTTGGAGTTATCCATGTTTTAAAGTTGCCATATCATTACGAAAGGATCCACAGACACGTGTAAATTACAGCATTAAATTAAAGGCTAATTTATCTGCTTTTCTTCATTTAAATTTCACGGTTCGATGTAATTTTGACTCTAAAAACACACGAAAACTTCAACAGTGTGGACTGATATATTTAAAGTTCTTCGGTTTATCACAACGTTATGTACCCACTTTCTTCTTGAAAACAGGTTTTTTTCGGAACAAGTGCTGTGATATCGTTTTTTGTTTGTTATTGTTTTTATGAATATGATTAAATGGATGATGTGGGCAATGGTTGCCGTTGTTGCAGAACGAATTTAGAAAGGACTGAATATTTTGTAAATTAATTTAGTTGGGGCGGACTATTGTTTTGTGTTATGGTTCCAGGTCATTTATAAAATCAAATGTGTGTACTGTATCATGAAGCTGCAATGGAGGGGTGAGGGGCATGCAGGAAGTCTCAATCACCCTTTGCCGCTCACCTGGGCAGATAGGAATGTCATGGACCTTATCCCCCCCCCCCCTCTCCCTCCTTCCTCCACTCCATCTTTAGCTGTTTTCCCCCCTACTGTGACGTGCGAGATAGCCCCACACAGGATTAGGTGAGGTCCAAGATAGCCGCACACCGACTGACACAGGTTGCTTTGCAGAGAACTTTGGCGGCAATTTATGTTATAATACCGAATGTATACTTATTTTGATGTTGTTGTTGTTGTCACAACTACCACACTTCTTAACCTGTTTAAACTTTGCATGGTTTCTTGTAGTTTCTTGTTACAAAAAAAGTTTGATATTTATTTTGCGATTTTATTAATTCATTGATTCAAGTCTATGCTATAATGGTTAAAATCAAAGTGTTTCGAACAGCATATTAATGTTAAATGTACTCAGTGTAATGTCTTACGGTACCTCATGAAATAATTACCATGTTGTTGATTTTGTGAAATAGGCCACAGTTTAATTGTTTGGCTTTTTTATGCATGTTTCAATAATTATCAGTCACCCTGCTGATTTCATGAAACAGGCTAGAAAATTGCATACAGGTGTTACATATAACTCATCCATCAGTATCAAAGCACAAACATCTGCAGTCTTGGCTGATCCTGCGTAGACAATATTTCTCTTGCCAGACTTTTGTCAGGTGTACCCCCATACACCTTTCATGCAGATATGTTTCTTTGTACGGTGGAATCCCCCTTTTAAGACCTAAACAAATATTAGAAAAATGGGTCTTAAAAAGGAGGGAGTCTTAGAATGGGGGTGATTTTACAGAGGTTAAGAACAGAAAGTCTGAGAAAACAGGGTCTTAAAAGGTGGGAGTCTGAAATTGGGGGTCTTAAAAGGGAGCTCCACTGTAGCACATCCATCAGTATCAAAGCACAAACATCTACAGTCGTGGCTGATCCTGCCTTGACAATATTTCTCTTGCCAGAACACCTTTCATGCAGATAACTTGCTTTGTGCTTGCAAAGTGTGAAAAATCTAGCGCCATTCCTGCAATACTATATATTGCAAAGTGACACAGAGGTATGCGGCTCTATCGCTTGATAAGCCTCAAAGCCTTTTGTTGCAATGTGTACTTTGGTCTTCACTGTGACAGTGACCTGTCTGTGTGGTTGTAAGTCAGAATCTTAAATCTTCTCCCTGAAGAGTTATGTCTTCTCTCTGTTTTCCGTTCCTCTTCTCTCAGATTTTGTTCCAGAGGTGAAATAGTAAAAACTGGGGCACACTGGATTTTTTCCTTGGGAATGATTTTGTTTTACTGTTGCAATCTGATGTGTTTGTGTTTGTGTGTGTGAGTATGTAACAGTCGTTATGTGTGTGTGTGTGTGTAACAGTCATTATGTGTGTGTGTGTGCGTGATGTGTGAGTGTTGTGTTTGTTGTTGGTCGAACCAAAGTTCTGAAAAGGTATTAAGTTTTGCTTTTCTTTTCTCCTCATTGTTTTCTCATGCATACTGATCAGAATACATTTCCCACACACATACACCCCGCACTTCTGTGGTCCTTGAAACCCTTTTTGTCTGCCTCAGTTACTGCAAGCACAATTGCCCCTGATATCTTTTTGCAATGCATATTCACAGAACTGTAACAGCAGAATGGCATATTGTACCTAAAGTATTCTGTTGTTCTTGGCTCGTCTTTGAAAAGAAGGAAACAATATTGCTTTACATTTGTTTTCTTGTCAGAAGATCTTGGCAATTTGATTTGAACTGTAAGCAATAGTGCTATGATGTTTGAAAGTTTCATTATTCTGGTTTGAAAATATTTGTGTCATTTTTTCCAGTCACAGTCAGTGCTAATTAAATAAAGAGACAATCTGGGTAATTAATTTTGTGCATTTTCAAAAAGCTTTTGAATATTGCTTTTGTAATGTACATTAATACTAATAAGATCAGAAAAAAAACTTGCTTATTTGAAGAACACAACGGTAATTCTGGTAAGCATTCCTTTACCCATTCTTGTGTTTTGATTTACAAAAGTAATTATCTCATTCAAGCACCATTGTCAGTTTCCGTCTTAGTCTCAGAAGGTAACTGCTATAAAATGTAGCATTTACTACACACAACCTCTGTTTATTGATCTTGCATCAAAGAGCACAGAAACATGGTTTCATTGATAGCGGAACAACTTAGCAGCCATAAATAGGGGTAAAGATGCCGCTGCGACACTCTTCGTTTCCCATTATTCCGCTGTAAAGCGGTAAACAGACCTCTTCATCGCGAACTGAGGTTCCGGGCAAGTGCCATAAATGAGTCATACTCGCCAAAGTTGTTAGTGAAGACCACTTTAAGCTTTAAAGGAGATGTCCTATACTCAATTTCTTTTTTGTGGACTGTGAGAATTAATGTGTTCAGCCAGTAAGATCACACCCCTTGTAAGACATTCAAAACTCTGAGAAAATTAGGTCTTAAAATGGAGGTAAATTTACAGTGGCTGTGGAATGTTGGCGTAATTCAATTTTTGGGCGATTTTGATATTTTTGTGCTTAAGACTTAAATAATCATTTTCCATGAAAAATAGTCTCTTAAATACGATCGACAATACATGATGTAACATTCTTTTATCTTTCTATCTCTAACAGAAACGAATATTAATACTACAGTATTTCATAATAAAAATAATCAGTTTTGTCCTCCTGAAAAGCTGTTTAAGAACGAATTACGCCAAAATGTATTCCTTGTACAGTGAAGCCCCCCCTTAAAGACCTCCCAGAAAACGAGAAATTGAGGTCTTAAAAATGGGGTAAATTTTACAGACGTTATGAACACAATCATCTGAGAAAAGGGCGGGGATGTAGCTCAGTCGGTAGCGCGCTGGATTTGTATCCAGTTGGCCGCTGTCAGCGTGAGTTCGTCCCCACATTCGGCGAGAGATTTATTTCTCAGAGTCAACTTTGTGTGCAGACTCTCCTTGGTGTCCGAACACCCCCGTGTGTACACGCAAGCACAAGACCAAGTGCGCACGAAAAAGATCCTGTAATCCATGTCAGAGTTCGGTGGGTTATAGAAACACGAAAATACCCAGCATGCTTCCTCCGAAAGCGGCGTATGGCTGCCTAAATGGCGGGGTAAAAACGGTCATACACGTAAAAGCCGTGGGAGTTTCAGCCCATGAACGAACAAACAAACAAATCTGAGAAAAAATGGTCTTAAATGGGATGGAGACTACAATCGTAGGGAGGGGGGTCTTTAAAGCGGAGTTCCACTGTATACAATTCGACTCTAGCTCTTTTTTTTTTTTTTTTTTTTTTTTTTTTTTTAGGAGATCAGACATTGTTAATCACACATGTGCGTGCGTTTTTTTAATTTTTTTATTTATATATATCGGAAGTTTAAAAAAAAATTGTTTACATTTTTTATTATCATTTTAATTCTTATTAAGTTATTATTGTTTTCCTTCAGTCTCACTCTTTCTCTCAGCTTCACACTCAATGGACAGTAAACAGATCATGGAAAAAATTTTTAAAATTTTTTAAATTTTATTTACATTTACCCTCTCTCTCTCTCCTCTCTCTCTCTCTCTCTCTCTCTCTCTCTCTCTCTCTCTCTCTCTGTCTCTCTTTCTCACACTTGTCCACACAACATCTCTCTCTCTCTCTCTCTCTCTCTCTCTCTCTCTCTCTCTCTCTCTCTCTCTCTCTCTCACTCTCACTCACTCCCTAGTCTGTCTTTCTCTGCATCCACTTTCTTTCTCTTCGACTTGTCTGTTTTTTTCTGAATTCGACTCTTGCTCTGTTTGCGGTAGTTGTTCTCTGAAATGCCATTGTTGTCGAAGTTGTGTTCTGTGATATTTTCAGAGGAATCCTTTCTGACTTTTGCTTACAAGTATAGTCTGCATGGTTGAGTAGCTGTTGTTAATGCTGGTTCATTTTTAGTTCAGAAAAAAAAGAGAGAAGTCTTTTCTAAAATAAAAATATAACTGCAGTTAAACCTGTCAAAAACGACTATCAAAGGGACCGACCTAAAGTGGTTGTTATCTAGACAGATAGTTGCTGTGGAAATGTGAATTATATTTAGAGAAAACAATCCGTCCATAATTGTTAGAGTTACTATGGAAATGGGAATTACATAAAGAGGAAAAAAACACATGGGGGATCATTTGGGGTGGCTATTATGAGCCGGTGGTCGTTAGGCCAAAAAAAAAAAGGTCTGTTTACGGTAACACAGGCCAAAAAAATAGGGTCGGTAGGTCGGGATTTTTATTTGTTTTTTTTCCTCCTAAAAACCATATTTTTTACGTTATTTTGCACCAAAAAAAAAAAAAAGATTTTTTTTTTTTTTCTCCCCCAAATGCCAAAAAAAAGTCTAGGGTCGCGCGAAAAAAATAGGGTCGGTCGGGTTACCGTAAACAGACTATATTTTTTTTTTGCCTTATCAAAAGGTGGTCACCAGGACAGGTTCGACTGTATTTCCCAAATGTGTCAGGTATTTACCCTATTCTTTCCATGTTGTTGTGTCAGGTATTTACCCTATTCTTTCCATGTTGTTGTGTCAGGTATTTACCCTATTCTTTCCATGTTGTTGTGTCAGGTATTTACCCTATTCTTTCCATGTTGTTGTGTCAGGTATTTACCCTATTCTTTCCATGTTGTTGTGTCAGGTATTTACCCTATTCTTTCCATGTTGTTGTGTCTTGGGAAATGCTGTACCTTGAAATCAAATATTCGTTTGATAGTTGTTGCATGTCCTTAAGGTGGGTGCGTAGGGAATGGAGGGGGGGGGGGGGGAGGGGGGGTGACAAGAAAAGACTTGTACAGGTAACTCAGATTGCTCCTAGTGACTGTGAGTGGGGCATACAGTATTTTCTACCACTACAATATTTGCTGATTTGTTAACACCACTTGATCCGCTCTTGGCTGTCATGTCAAGATTGTATTGGTCTTCTTAAAGGAACATTTATCCACACCTTAAAAATCATTATTTTAAAGAACAATGGACCAGTTTGTCTTTCAAGGTCAAGACTTGCTTTCCTTTCTGCTCATACATTTGGAAAAGAAGTTGAAACAACAGAAAGCCAGAAGACGGCAATTGAAAATAATCAGAAAAACTTTGTATTGTGGTTATACTGTTAAAAACAGGAAATAAAAGGAGCAAGTACAAGAGCTTTGATGAAGACTTACTTCGATCATAAATGTTTTTGAAGCAAGAGACTTATGGTGCCGTTATGAACAGCGCTCGTTTTAGCCTCTGTAGTTGTAAGGGCCTTAAAATATCCAAGAATAAAGCAATCAAAGTTTCTCCTAGGTTGCATTTTCAGCTGGAGTAACCGACGGAGAACGGTTAATTTACCCTCTGTATTTGTAAAGGCCTTAAAATGTCCAAGAATAAAGCAATTAAAGGTTCTTCCAGGTAAGTTTTGGCCTCGAATTACCGACGACAGAGAGAAAAGCACAGGAGATCTCCGCATTTCAGGGTAAATATTGCAGTAAGTTGTAATAAGAAATGGCAGCCAAAGGCTGGTTTGAGAATTCAGGGTAAATATAGCAGTAATTAGTAATAAGAAATGGCAGTCAAAGGCTGGTTTGGGAATTCAGGGTAGATATAGCAGTAAGTAGTAATAAAAAAATGGCAGACAAAGGCTGGTTTGGGAATTCAGGGTAGATATAGCAGTAAGTAGTAAAACGAAATGGCAGTCAAAGGCTGGTTTGGGAATTCAGGGTAAATATAGCAGTAATTAGTAATAGAAATGACAGTCAAAGGCTTGTGTGGGAATTCAGGGTAAATATAGCAGTAAGTAGTAATAAGAAATGGCAGTCAAAGGCTGGTTTGGGAATTCAGGGTAAATGTAGCAGTAAGTAGTAATAAGAAATGACTGTCAAAGGCTGGTTTGGGAATTCAGGGTAAATGTAGTAGTAATAAGAAATGACTGTCAAAGGCTGGTTTGGGAATGAATGGGCTGGGGATAGCGGAGTATGGTGCTGGTGCTTTGTTTTTAAGGGTAGGGGCAAAGGGAATTAAACAGAACAGGGGAACAGAGTGGATGAGAGAGAGAGAGGGAGTGAAGGAGAAAGAGAGAGGGGGTGGAGCGGTGGGTGTAAGTAGGTTGCAGGCGAATGGGTTTGTCACACCTGATTGGGCTGCGTGCAGTAATACCCAGGTAGGCTGAACAGTCGAGTCAATATTAGCTTAACGGACTGGCACCCTACGGCCCGTGCACCAGTCTACTCACAATGTCAGTCGGTACCCCGCCCCGCGGCGGCCACTTTAGACCTGCACAAATATTAAGAAATAAAATCTTTAAACTAAGTTAAAAGACAATGACTATTTTTTTTTCTTTTCCTTTTCTTTGTTTAAAAGGAGGTAAATTAAAAGTATTTATGAAGTGATCATCTGAGACTGAAATTAAGGTCTTAATAATAAAAACAAGAGGCGAAGCCTTCAAGGCTCACGTAAGAAATCGACAAACAGTAACACAAACTCAATCACTCCGTCACACATACACACACACACAGTAAGTATAGGTGACACGGTTCAAGAGTGCGAGACACTAGATCTAGATCTGTCTGTCTGTAGCCTATTTACGGGGACACGACTGCCAGATGGCCAGATCGACCAGTCACCTGTTTTTACCCCCCCCCCCCCCCCAAAAAAAAACAAAAAAACACACAAAAAAACCACCACCCGTTTTCTTTGGATACACACTTTAACTACATACGTGCCGACGAAATGTTGATCATTGCTTCAATACTTTGAAGCTGTTGCTTGAATAATAACCAGGTAAAATTAGTATTTCGGTGTTCAGTCAAATGTTAAAGTTTCTACCACAGACATACATACATACGCACGCACGCACGCACGCACAGACAGACAAAAGTTAGCATCGCATAGGCTACACTTACGTGAGCCAAAAAGCAGAATCAGCGAAAACGAAATACCACTTTGAATCATGTTTTGACTTCTCAGCGCTCAGTGCCAGGCACTTGAAGAAACTGAACTGGTTCGTTCGCCTGTGCTTAGCACAACAGCCGAATTTCAATACCAAGAAAAGGTAAACATTCAAAAGTCAAAAGAGGTTCTTGTAGCACACACCTAACTGATCAACGTTACAAAAGGCCAGAAGCCAGGGCGCTGTTTTTCCAGATCGGATGAAGACAGAGAGTAAGCCTTCGGGGCATGAGGCAGTAGTGGGTGGAACCAATCTCCTAGCACCAGAAGGAACAAGAAAATTGGTTGATTAAAATCAACATGGCCGAAGCAATGTTTTCATAAAAGAAGCGGTATTGTACGGGCACATGTTGAATTTGGGTTACATGACTGTGTTGCAGAGTATTTGAAAATCCGTAGGCATAAAAACATGCAAAGAAGAGTGATAGGTCCCTATCACTTGTTCGCCATGTTTTGCTATCGGAATGTGTATTGATTATCATTTCAAGAACGTGTCCATAAGCAATCTGCTTGTTAACGTTCTTAATGTTGTTATTGTTTGAAACGTGTGAATGAGAAATTGAATAAAACACGCTTAAACCATAGGTCCCTGTTGTGAATATAGTCAAGTGGATAAATTGATTACTTATGTTTCACACTAGTTTTGCTGTTAGAGAGAGGAGACGGTTTGGCGGTCATGGGTTGTAGGTTATGCAACTTTAAGAGCAAGGCGCATGGTGCATGTTCTTGTGATCGTTTTGATGAAACACAAATACAATGTAAATTTTGTTTTTGATGTTTGGTCTTCGTTGTGGTGGTTGTAAGATTGTGATGTGTTTAACCAACGAGATACAATGCTATTTGGGACATGGTAATAATTGGTTGCCGGTATGGACGATATTCTGTGCTGTTACGGTTTGAGATTGTTGGCAGGGGTGAGCAAAAGTGTGACCGACTCAGCGCAGAGATGATCGAAGAGATTGTTTCGTAGTCTATTAGTGTTGTGACGAGCGTTGGCTAATGGTAACGAGTACATATGTGTGTAGTTGTGGTGTGTGTGTGTTTGCGCGTTGGTTGGGATTATGGGTGTAATTTGTAAAACAGATGTGACAGTAATAATGGAGTTCACATTGAGGTTAGTTTGAAATGGAACACACGCAAGTTTTTGAAAAAACAATATCAAATTTTGAACCATGAGATCTTTATTAAATAATAAACTGAACATCAGCAAAACATCAAAGCAATTATTAATAAGGTTTGAAAAGCTTGACTTACTTACTATGTTAAATAGTGGATTGAAGGCTGAAAACCTCATTTACAAATTACAACTGAGATGGGGAGGGGGGGGGTGGGGGAGGGGGGAGTGCTGAAAGTGTAGATGAGAATACAAAAAAATGCTGAGTGACAACAGGGAGGTTAAGATACAATGAAGTTTTTTTTGCAAGGAGATATCACTGTTTGAGACTTAATATACTGTTCAAAAAAAGAAACGCATAGTTGCTACTTGCCAAATTTGTTTTATTTTTCGAAAAAATTAACAGAAAATCCAATATTTAGATTATTTGTTTGAAATTTGGTATGGACACAGTTGAATGCACACACAGTTCATTTGCATCTTCAAATCAATCAGTCAATCAATACGATTGGGTGCCGAGGCTGTCAAGTCAGTAGGGGGTGTGACTGCCTTGAGCAGCAACAACTACCCGGCACCTTCTGGGCATGGACTGGATCAGATGCCGGATATCTTGCTGTGGGATGGTGTCTCACTCATCCTGAAGTGCCTGCAATAGATCGCGGTGATTTGCCGGCGCTTCTTCTCGCCTGCGCACACGTCTGTCCAATTCATCCCGGAGGTGTTCTATCGGGTTCATGGCTGGCGACATGGATGGCCAGGGAAGCACCTGGACATGGTGGTCGGTGAGGAACTGGGTGGTGAGTCGTGCTGTGTGCGGGCGAGCGTTGTCCTGCTGGAATATGGCATCCTGGTCAGCCAGAAGAGGAAGGGCGTGTGGGCGCAGAATTTCCTCCACGTATCGCTGGGCAGTTATGCGCCCTTGGACGTGCACCAGGGTGCTCCTTCCAGCGGTATTGATCGCCCCCCACACCATGACGCCTCCACCACCATGAACGGGTGCCTCATCCACACAGTTGGGCGCGTAACGTTCGTTTACTCTCCGGTAGACCCTCCTCCGACCATCATGTCGCTGGAGCAGGAAGTAGGACTCGTCGCTGAACCACACGTGTCTCCAGTGATTCCGGACGGTCCAGTGAAGGTGCTGGTTGCCCCCCTGCACTCGGTTCTGGCGATGGCGGCGGGTGAGGACAGCTCCTCTGTGAGGTCTGCGAGCTCTCAAACCAGCTTCATGCAGGCGGTTCCGCACGGTCTGGTCCGATAATCGGTGTGGCCCGGGGAGAGCCTGGACAGAAGATGAGGCCGACAGGAAACGATTCCGGAGGTGGCGGAGCCGTAAGAAGCGGTCGTGAGCAGCAGTTGTCGCCCTTGGTCTTCCCGCTCGTGGCAAGTCAGCAACGGAGCCAGTGGCTTGAAACCTGACCCACAGTCTACTGATGGTGCTCTGGGACACGTGGAAGTGCCTGGCGATTGCACTTTGACTTTGGCCTGCTTGTAAACGACCCAATGCAATTTGGCGGTCTTCTCTGCTCAATCGGGCCATCTTTCGTCGCTGAATTGTCGTCTGATTTCTTTGTGGCGAACAATCCGCTTTTATGGGTTTTGGAAGACATGGTGAGAGCTCAATATTCCCCGAGTTTCACGAGATTACACTGAAGCATGACGAGTGGTCATGCCAAATGAGCAATTTTGACATTGTAGCCACTGATAACGCATGCGTCACGTGCAGAGCTCACTTGTGGCAATGGACGAAAGGTCGACGACCAGATAAACATTTTCTGCAGTTTGGTGGATATCCTTGTAGCCATATAACTAAATTAACCAAATATTACAAGCTATGCGTTTCTTTTTTTGAACAGTATATTTTACATTTTATGAATAAGAGTTTTGGATCTGTTTGAATAACTCGACCCCTCAATAAATAGTAGAGCATAATGCAATTTCATGTTGGCATCTTCCCCGCTGAAAGCTATAACCCAAAGACTGAAGACCAAAGTGCTTTACCCCACTTCTGACCCGAATCACCCCCCTCCTGCTTGGTACACGTGCACTCAAGTTAACCTCTGCTTTGACCTGCGTGCCAGGAGTCGGATGAGAGAGAGAGACACAC
>NC_090249.1:57650873-57657169 GCF_037325665.1 Littorina saxatilis
GACCAAAATTTGAACCAATTTGGTTGAAAAATGAGGGCGTGACAGTGCCGCCTCAACTTTCACGAAAAGCCGGATATGACGTCATCAAAGACATTTATCAAAAAAATGAAAAAAACGTTCGGGGATTTCATACCCAGGAACTCTCATGTAAAATTTCATAAAGATCGGTCCAGTAGTTTAGTCTGAATCGCTCTACACACACACACACACACACACACGCACGCACATACACCACGACCCTCGTTTCGATTCCCCCTCGATGTTAAAATATTTAGTCAAAACTTGACTAAATATAAAAACCGAGAAATTTAGGTTAATGGAACGTTTATTATTGACTTCTTCTTCTGCGTTCGTGGGCTGAAACTCGAGTGGAATTTTACGTGTATGACCGTTTTTACCCCGCTATTGAGGCAGCCATACGCCGTTTTCGGAGGAGGCATGCTGGGTATTTTCGTGTTTCTATAACCCACCGAACTCTGACATGGATTACATGATCTTTTCCGTGCGCACTTGGTCTTGTGCTTGCGTGTACACACGAAGGGGGATAAGCCACTAGCAGGTCTGCACATAAGTTGACCTGGGAGATCGGAAAAATCTCCACACTTAACCAACCAGGCGGCCGCGGCCGGGATTCGAACCCTCGACCTTCCGACAAAACCAAACGTTACATTTACAATGTTTTTGGATTTTTGCCCACATTTTTGTCACAGCCACATGCATGCATTGAACTTTTTTGTTGTTTACTTTAGCCCCCCCCCCCCCCCCCCCTCCTCCACACACTCCCTCTTCTATGTGCACTCAGTCATCGCAGGAAGACAGAAGAGTCTCCGATGAGGACTAGTTCGATTAATTTGCTTAGAGAGAGACTGACTGACTATTAGGGTTTAACGTCCTCTTAGACCAACTGGTCTATATTGGGACAGGTATTGGTTGAAGATATGGTGTGATTCGAACAAGCCCGCTGTGGCTGTCTTCTTCGACACCAGTCAAAGTGTCGAAATACGATCATGATAATCGGAGACGAGAGATGATGCATGTGTGTCTTCGTGTTTTCCAAGCCCTGAGACTTTCGGTGTGAACGTGGGATCTTTTTCGTGCGCATGTAATAATAATAATAATAATGGACATTTGCTATACCGCATAATCATATATATGCTCAATGCGCTTTACAATAACTAGAATTAACATAACTAATAATAAAACATGTGTGCACACGGGGGTGTTCGGACACCGGAGAGAGTCTGCACAAAGTTGACTCCGAGAAATAAATCTCTCGCCGAACGTGGGGATCGAACCCACGCTGATAGTGACCAACTGGCTACAAAGCCAGCGCGCTACCAACTGAGCTACGTCCCCGCCCCGAGAGAGGGAGCAAGAGAGAGCAATTAAGAGAGAGCGAGGGGTGGGGAGGGGTGGGGATGGAAGGGGGGGTGGAAGGAGAGTTTCATAGCGCCCTGAAAGAGAAAGAGAGATGGCGGGGGGGGGGGGGGGGAGAGAAGAGTGAGAGTTTCATGGCGCCCTCCAAGAAAAAGCTAGAGAGAAATGTCCATGGTGCAATCTGAGAGAGAGAGAGAGAGAGAGAGAGAGAGGAGAGGGAGAGAGAGAGAGAAGCTGTTGTGGTGTGGAGTTACTCAGCAGATGTAAAAGGCTTACGCACATACACACACGCACACTCACACACACACACACACACACACACACACACACACAGTCAAGTGTTCCCCTCATGTCCTCATAGAGGCATGGAGTGGTTAACAACTCAGGTAAGGTCAAAGGCCGCCCGTGTCATATCACACCTGTGACTCACCGCTCGGCAAACACAATGCTGTCTGATTGGAGCACAAAGCACTTCACCTGTGGTGGACCATTCTTTTTCTTTCTTCTTTTCTATGTTTAAATTTTCATTTGATTTATTATTTATTGGTGTTTTTGTCTGTTTGTTTTCTTCTTGTAAGATCTGAAGTCTGATCAGCAGCTCATGTTGGTTTTACTGTTGTCGGGGTTTGTTCTTCGATTGACTGCGCAAAAGCGAATGTTGTGTTCTCTGACTTCGTTGTGCAGAATTAGTGTTAATCGTTTTCCTGCTATGAGGCCTTATATTTCCTAGCCTAGGGATCCTGTTTTCCTAACTAGAAGAGCCGGTGTGGTTGTGGTGATTATCCCTTCGTGTCTTGATGGTCATCGTGTGTCAATCCCGAAATCAGCTGTATCTCGTTTCTAGTTCTTGTCCCCCCCCCCCCCACACACACACACACTGACACCCTTCTCCTTCGTCACCAAACTCAACTCTCAAAACTCCTAAATTAGACTCTCTTTTACACACCCAGGCCTCTCTTCTTGATAGCGACAGTTGGCATTAGGACTGGAGGTCCCCCCGATTTGGACACCATTAATCAATGGACTAATCGGCGAGTGTCAGCTTGTCAAAGACATGGATGTCGTGTAGATCGCTCGGCCCTTGGCTTACCTCGCCACGGTGGCCGCGGTGAGAGCGATTTGTCGGTAGTGCGGCGATTTGAGGTCTCTGCTGATACGGATTTCTACTCTCAGACTATTTTTGGCCGGCCCGGGGCCTGGATTTTGAGGACATACGGAGAGGGCAGGAGAGGGGGGGGGGGGGGAGGAGAGAGCTGCTTATTATTAGATTACCTACACTAGAGAGGGGTGTGTATTTGTGAGGAGGGGGGGTCATGTTCTCTGGCTCTTCCTTCGCAGAATCTTTGAGAGAGTGGCGGGGGGGGGGGGGGTTCCTGATTCTGAGATTGTAGCGGCGTACACGACTTGAAACGAGAGATAGAGAGAGGAGAAGCCGATGACAAGGATCACAAACTAAATTCAGTTACTTAGTATTCTGGGCAGAATCTGAGAGGGACAGGGGGGGGGGGGGGGGGCCACCAGAAAAACAATCCTTGGCAGGAGAAAGAAAAAAAATCGGGATGAACGTGGTAAGAGACATGGAACTTCCTGTGGAGGGGGCTCGAGAGGGGGAGGGGGTAGAGAAAGATGGGATGGGGAAGAGCGGGATAGCACAACAGAGACGCAGTAAGAGAACTACCATAGAGGTCAGCAGTGGGCTGACTTTCGGACCCGTGGCTTGCCAAGTTGGGCAGAAAGCCGCGGTCAGAATCTGCTCCTCTGACCGGAAGGGAAAGAGAGAGGAAGAGGGCAGGACAAGGGTCAGGACAAGGGCGGGGGGATTGTCCTTGCTGGTTATCTTCCAACAGAAACCGATGCTTGGACCTTGCCTCACTGAGTCCCAGGCCGCAGTTGATTGATTTCTGGATGGTTCTATATTGTCTTCATGAATACTGCAACGAGAAACAATTCCTGAATGGTTATACTGTGTTCATGAATACTGCAACGAGAAACAATTCCTGAATGGTTATACTGTGTTCACGAATACTGCAACGAGAAACAATTCCTGAATGGTTATTTTTTTCTCATGACAGTGCTCATGTATTTTAACGTCGGTAAATAAAGTATGGGGCGTGAACTTGTGCATGTTGGGCATGTGTGACTTCAATTGAAAGCGAAATTATAAATTTAAGATGTGATGTGAACGTCTTTGCGTGTGAGAGGGGAATGAAATTCATGTTTTATTGATTCTTCATTCTTTCCTCTTGCGTGTGTTTTCAGAAGAATGAACGGTCACATCCCCAACCGTGGATTAGCAGGAGGCGGCAACAACAACAACAACAACGGCAACAACAACAATAACAACAGCAACAACAGCAAAGGAAGTCACCACCATCACCACCACCACAGCAACAGCTCAACCCCTACCAACGGCAACAACCACAACGGCAACAACCACAACAACAAGAACCACCACCATGACGGCAACGTGCCCACGCTCTGCATCCAGCCGGAAACCCCCGTCCCCCCTTCCTGTCACACCACCCCTGTTCCCTTCAAAGTGGAGCCAGGGGGTGGGGGGCTACCCGCTCTCTCCAGTGCCCGTTCGCTCATTAACGGGGGACACCCCTCTCCCTCTCCCTCCCCCCGCTTCGGACACAGCGCAGCGCACGGATTCGAACACAAGCCGGTTGGCGCGACCGGCGGCGGAAGCACGGGCCACCGGACCAAAGGGGTACACATGGGTCGCGGGGCCACCTCTGGGTTCCATTCTTCCATCAAGACGGGTAAGTCCGTTTGATCGTTCTCTCTCTCTCTCTCTCTCTCTCTCTCTCTCTCTCTCTCTCTCTCTCTCTCTCTCTCTCTCTCTCTATCTCTCTCTCTGTCTGTTTCTGTCTTCCCTCCCTCTCCCTCTCCCTCTCTCTCTCTCTCTCTCTCTCTCTCTCTCTCTCTCTCTCTCTCTCTCTCTCTCTCTCTCTCTCTCTCTCTCTCTCTCTCTCTCTCTCTCCCCCAGTCTTATCTAGTCCCGGCTGATTCAACCTACCCAGAGAATCTTCACACCATGATCTCGTTCGAAGAAACGGTACAAATGCAAAGAAAACAAAACAACGCGACATGGTTAAATTGCCTTTAATGCAAGTATCTTTAACATAAAAGTACAAATTAGTCAAATGTCTCATTTGCCGCATAATAATTCGTTCAATTTTCAACAGGAAGTAGGCCTGTTTTTTTAAAACTTGCAGTCATTGTTTTCCTGCACGAAAGTAAGACGAGAATCAGTACTATACTTATTACCAGCGCTTTCATTATGCTTTTGTCAGCACTGAACACGCCGTGATCTCAGCTCTTTAATTTCTAACCAGCAGATCATGAAGTACTGCCATCAGCGGTCTCCAGACACAATATACGACGACTTGCATCGTAAAACTTACCGACGTTTTAACACTTTCACTCACGCCTTCGTCATTGTAATAATGACAGAAAATCCCGCCCTTCCTGTGTTGCCTGACGCCGGCAAAGAAGTAGTGTGTGTTTGCTTGGTTCCCAGTAATCTTCCTCTTTGTTCCTTCTACCTCCCCCTGCCCCCTCCCGCCGCTCCAACTTTCGCATTAGTCTAAGTGTACCTTGTTCTTATATTAGTCTTCTCCTCCTTCTCCGCCCCCCCCCCCCCCCCCCCCCCGCAACTTTCGCGGTAATCTTTGTCAACCTGGTTCCTAGTAATACCACCCCCCCCCCCTCCACTCGCTCACCTTCGTCGACCTTCCCTTTTTAGTCTTGAGTCGAGCGTTTGAAAATGCATGAGCCTGATGGCGGGTGTAACTGACACCTCTTGGTAGGCTATCAGTCTGCCTTAGAGATGAGGACGACAGTTGGCCAGATGGCCAGAATAGCGCGCTGCATTTTCCTGCATATAACTAAGAACTATACATAGAACTAAGGCGCGGCTGCGCTAAACATTTACGGGCACTGCTCATAGTCCGGCACAGTACGGCACTGTAAACATTCCCCGTCCCTTCACCTCTCTCGCCACCATCCGCCCTACCCTTGGTCGGGGCGGGGACGTAGCTCAGTTGGTAGCGCGCTTGCCGCTTTGTAGCCAGTTGGTCACTATCAGCGTGGGTTCGATCCCCACGTTCGGCGAGAGATTTATTTCTCGGAGTCAACTTTGTGCAGACTCTCTTCGGTGTCCGAACACCCCCGTGTGCACACATGCGCACGAAAAAGATCCCACGTTCACAGCGAAAGTCTCAGGGCTTGGAAAACACGAAGACACGCATGCATCATCTCTCGTCTCCGATTATCATGATCGTATTTCGATACTTTGACGAGACAAACCCAATGCTGGTGTGTCGAAGAAGACAGCCACAGCGGGCTTGTTCGAATCAAAGTATCACACCACTGATATCTTCAACGTATTACCAATACCTGTCCCAATATAGACCAGTTGGTCTAAGAGGACATTAAACCCTAATAGTCAGTCAGTCAGTCACCCTTGGTCTCAAGCCTGTTTTAGTTTTATGCACGTGCGCTGTGTAATTACAGGCGAGTCACAGCCAGAGACAGATGGGTTGACAAACACGGGCATGCAGCCATGGACAAAGAGCGAAAGTCTCAGTTGAAGGCCAGTGAAGAAAGTGTGCATATAGGCAGACCCCGGGTTTTGACCCGCTCAATGTTGTTGTTGACGTCAATCAGTTGTCACTCAGATGAAAGTTGAAAGCGATGTTCAACGGTCCTTTTGGGTATGATTCTTTCTTTATTTGGTGTTTAGGCCACACAAAAAAATAGGTGTGGTTACGGTAACATAGCCCAAAAAAATAGGGTAGGTAGGTAGGTAGGCAATCACTTTTTTTTTTTAACTTTTTTTTCTAATGTGTACAAATTAAACCTACTTGACAGGGAAATAAGTGTGCGACACGGGCGCTTTCGCTTTCATTGCG
>NC_090249.1:57657369-57691556 GCF_037325665.1 Littorina saxatilis
CTGACCCTTGTCCTGCCCTCTTCCTCTCTCTTTCCCTCCCGGTCAGAGGAGCAGATTCTGACCGCGGCTTTCTGCCCAACTTGGCAAGCCACGGGTCCCAAAGTCAGCCCACTGCTGACCTCTATGGCAGTTCTCTTACTGCGTCTTGTGCTATCCCGCTCTTCCCCATCCCATCTTTCTCTACCCCCCCCCCCCCCCCTCGAGCCCCCTCCACAGGAAGTTCCATGTCTCTTACCACGTTCATCCCGATTTTTTTTTCTTTCTCCCAAGGATTGTTTCTGGTGGCCTCCCCCCCCCCCCCCCCCGTCCCTCTTAGATTCTGCCCAGAATACTAAGTAACTGAATTTAGTTTGTCACCTTGTCATCGGCTTCTCCTCTCTCTATCTCTCGTTTCAAGTCGTGTACGCCGCTACAATCTCAGAATCAGGAACCCCCCCCCCCCCCCCCCCCCCCCCCCGCCACTCTCTCAAAGATTCTGCGAAGGAAGAGCCAGAGAACATGACCCCCCCCCCCCCTCCCCACAAATACACACCCCTCTCTCGTGTAGGTAATCTAATAATAAGCAGCTCTCTCCCCCCCCCTCCCCCTCTCCTGCCCTCTCCGTATGTCCTCAAAATCCAGGCCCGGGCCGGCCAAAAATAGTCTGAGAGTAGAAATCCGTATCAGCAGAGACCTCAAATCGCCGCACAAATCGCTCTCACCGCGGCCACCGTGGCGAGGTAGGCCAAGGGCCGAGCGATCTACACGACATCCATGTCTTTGACAAGCTGACACTCGCCGATTAGTCCATTGATTAATGGTGTCCAAATCGGGGGGACCTCCAGTCCTAATGCCAACTGTCGCTATCAAGAAGAGAGGGCTGAGTGTGTAAAAGAGAGTCTAATTTAGGAGTTTTGAGAGTTGAGTTTGGTGACGAAGGAGAAGGGTGTCAGTGTGTGTGTGTGTGTGTGTGGGGGGGGGGGGGGACAAGAACTAGAAACGAGATACAGCTGATTTCGGGATTGACACACGATGACCATCAAGACACGAAGGGATAATCACCACAACCACACCGGCTCTTCTAGTTAGGAAAACAGGATCCCTAGGCTAGGAAATATAAGGCCTCATAGCAGGAAAACGATTAACACTAATTCTGCACAACGAAGTCAGAGAACACAACATTCGCTTTTGCGCAGTCAATCGAAGACCAAACCCCGACAACAGTAAAACCAACATGAGCTGCTAGTCAGACTTAAGATCTTACAAGAAGAAAACAAACAGACAAAAACACCAATAAATAATAAATCAAATGAAAATTTAAACATAGAAAAGAAGAAAGAAAGAGAATGGTCCACCACAGGTGAAGTGCTTTGTGCTCCAATCAGACAGCATTGTGTTTGCCGAGCGGTGAGTCACAGGTGTGATATGACACGGGCGGCCTTTGACCTTACCTGAGTTGTTAACCACTCCATGCCTCTATGAGGACATGAGGGGAACACTTGACTGTGTGTGTGTGTGTGTGTGTGTGAGTGTGTGTGTGTGTGAGTGAGTGTGCGTGTGTGTATGTGCGTACGTGCGTAAGCCTTTTACATCTGCTGAGTAACTCCACACCACAACAGCTTCTCTCTCTCTCTCTCTCCCTCTCTCTCTCTCTCTCCCTCTCCTCTCTCTCTCTCTCTCAGATTGCACCATGGACATTTCTCTCTCGCTTTTTCTTGGAGGGCGCCATGAAACTCTCACTCTTCTCTCTCTCTCTCTCCCCCCCCCCCCCCCCCATCTCTCTTTCTCTTTCAGGGCGCTATGAAACTCTCCTTCCACCCCCCCTTCCATCCCCACCCATCGCTCTCTTAATTGCTCTCTCTTGCTCCCTCTATCGGGGCGGGGACGTAGCTCAGTTGGTAGCGCGCTGGCTTTGTAGCCAGTTGGTCACTATCAGCGTGGGTTCGATCCCCACGTTCGGCGAGAGATTAATTTCTCGGAGTCAACTTTGTGCAGACTCTCTTCGATGTCCGAACACCCCCGTGTGCACACATGTTTTATTATTAGTTATGTTAATTCTAGTTATTGTAAAGCGCATTGAGCATATATATCACACCACATCTTCAACCAATACCTGTCCCAATATAGACCAGTTGGTCTAAGAGGACGTTAAACCCTAATAGTCAGTCAGTCTCTCTCTCTCTAAGCAAATTAATCGAACTTGTCCTCATCGGAGACTCTTCTGTCTTCCTGCGATGACTGAGTGCACATAGAAGAGGGAGTGTGTGGAGGAGGGGGGGGGGGGCTAAAGTAAACAACAAAAAAGTTCAATGCATGCATGTGGCTGTGATAAAAATGTGGGCAAAAATCCAAAAAACATTGTAAATGTAACGTTTGGTTTTGTCGGAAGGTCGAGGGTTCGAATCCCGGCCGCGGCCGCCTGGTGGGTTAAGTGTGGAGATTTTTCCGATCTCCCAGGTCAACTTATGTGCAGACCTGCTAGTGGCTTATCCCCCTTCGTGTGTACACGCAAGCACAAGACCAAGTGCGCACGGAAAAGATCCTGTAATCCATGTCAGAGTTCGGTGGGTTATAGAAACACGAAAATACCCAGCATGCCTCCTCCGAAAACGGCGTATGGCTGCCTTAATAGCGGGGTAAAAACGGTCATACACGTAAAAAGTGGGAGTTTCAGCCCACGAACGCAGAAGAAGAAGTCAATAATAAACGTTCCATTAACCTAAATTTCTCGGTTTTTATATTTTTGCGAAAATGTTATCTGCATATAATGTTACACGCACTGCAATCATAAACACGGAACTGCATATTGGAAAACTTTGAAGAAACTTCAGGATATGCTTGAGACACAACCACGTGACCCACAGCACAGTGTGACACTGATCCTCGGCTGATCCTACCTGTAATCTAGCAGATTAAAACATATGTTTAAAACATTAAAAATGTTTTCTGTGAGACGTCCTCGGCAAATGTTTTGGTTGTCCTCTACGAACAACACACACACACACACGTGCGCGCGCGCGCGCGGAAACACACACACACACACACACACACACACACACACACACACACACACACACACACACACACGGAGGGGGAAAAGACAACCCACTCTTTTTCGTTTCTTGTTTGCTTTCGACAGATATGAAGGTTTCACAACAATAGAATAACAAAACATATTTTTGTCAGAGACTTTACGAGCAAATGTTTTGATTGTTTAAATACCCATTTTGTTAACGTGCTTGGTTATGTGTTTCAAGAGAAAGACGGCAAAATGAATGCACCACAGAGTTCAGTCTCCTGCATTTCTGGTTTATGAGAAAATATGCGAAATATGGGCGGTATGGTAATGGCTATAGGTTAGTCCCATATACAATCATTCGATACACAAGGACAAACAAACGGTCCCGAAATATCCGTCAATGGTGCTTGACCCTAAACTGGGCCAAAGTATGGCCACGAACAAGGTACATACAGGTGCACAAGATCAAGTGCGCACGGAAAAGGTCCTGTAATCCATGTCAGAGTTCGGTGGGTTATAGAAACACGAAAATACCCAGCATGCTTCCTCCGAAAGCGACGTATGGCTGCCTAAATGGCGGGGTAAGAACGGTCATGCACCTAAAAATCCACTCGTGCAAAAACACGAGTGTGCGTGGGAGTTTCATCCCATTAACGCAGAAGAAGAAGAATAATTGTACAGACTGATTTGCAGTCCACAAATTGACCTCAATTGAAATCAAAAATCGATGCAAAGTTCTTGTACTTTCTTTTTAGTTTAGTTTTGCTTGTTTTGTGTTCATGTTATTGCGAAAGGCCAGTGTCTTGTGTAGTAACAACCCTATACTAATTTGAACAATTACTTTAAATGCCGCTACATCAAAATTTGCATCTTCTCAGAAACGAAACTAATTTCAGCATTCCTCGCGTTGGTCTAGACACAAGTATTAAAAAAATATATCACATATATTCAGTACTTTCCAATCGGATCCTCGCATTTCGTCTCGATGTATCAAGCCGCTACTACTGAAATAAAAAGGTAATGGTCCGTTTGTTGGACGAAACGTGTTGGTAATTTGGCCAACCCACAAGGGCCACTACACTCTGTATTGCTTCCTTTCATTGCCTTCTCAATGGGGGGAGAAAAAGTCATATAAACATGGCTGTGAAGACTAATTAAATGAACCTACGAAAAGCAATCTTGGCGTAAACAATACCTGGCTGTATTTATAATTACAGCCCAGATTAGAGCGACTTCCGGTATTTGGCCTTGCAGCAAGGGAGTCTCCTTCTTTAGAGAATCTCTTTAATTAAATCGGTCCTCTAGAGACGAAAAGGATGTGAATGGGTCTCTTGTTTTATTTTATGCGTGTTATTGATGGCCGCAGGTGCGGTCATCTATTGCAATGCGTTCGGAAAACTGACATGTCTCGTTTTGTTACCGTTCTCACGAGATCAGTTACAGGATCTCTCTCTCTCTCTCTCTCTCTCTCTCTCTCTCTCTCTCTCTCTCTCTCTCTCTCTCTCGCTCTCTCTCTCTCTCTCTCTCTCTCTGTAAAGTGTATGTATGTCTCTCTCTCTCTCTCTCTCTCTCTCTCTCTCTGTATGTATGTATGTATGTATGTATGTATGTATGTATGTATGTATGTATGTATGTATGTATGTATGTATGTATGTATGTATGTATGTATGTATGTATGTATGTCTTTGTCTGTGTCTCCCTCTGAGTCTCTCCGCCGGCTTCTGTCTTTCTATGTCTGTCTCTGTTTATGTGTGTGTGTGTGTGTGTGTGTCTCTCTCTCTCGCTCTCTCTCTCTCCCATCCGACTCCTGGCACACAGGTCAAAGCAGAGGTTAACTTGAGTGCTCGTGTACCTAGCAGGAGAGGGGTGATTCGGGTCAGAAGTGGGGTAAAGCACTTTGGTCTTCAGTCTTTGGGTTATAGCTTTCAGCGGGGAAGATGCCAACATGAAATTGCACTATGCTCTACTATTTATTGAGGGGTCGAGTTATTCAAACCGATCCAAAACTCTTATTCTTAAAATGTAAAATATTAAGTCTCAAACAGTGATATCTCCTTGCAAAAAAACCCGTCATTGTATCTTAACCTCCCTGTTGTCACTCAGCATTTTTTTGTATTCTCATCTACACTTTCAGCACTCCCCCCCCCCTCCCCCACCCCCCTCCCCATCTCAGTTGTAATTTGTAAATGAGGTTTTCAGCCTTCAATCCACTATTTAACATAGTAAGTAAGTCAAGCTTTTCAAACCTTATTAATAATTGCTTTGATGTTTTGCTGATGTTCAGTTTATTATTTAATAAAGATCTCATGGTTCAAAATTTGATATTGTTTTTTCAAAAACTTGCGTGTGTTCCATTTCAAACTAACCTCAATGTGAACTCCATTATTACTGTCACATCTGTTTTACAAATTACACCCATAATCCCAACCAACGCGCAAACACACACACACACCACAACTACACACATATGTACTCGTTACCATTAGCCAACGCTCGTCACAACACTAATAGACTACGAAACAATCTCTTCGATCATCTCTGCGCTGAGTCGGTCACACTTTTGCTCACCCCTGCCAACAATCTCAAACCGTAACAGCACAGAATATCGTCCATACCGGCAACCAATTATTACCATGTCCCAAATAGCATTGTATCTCGTTGGTTAAACACATCACAATCTTACAACCACCACAACGAAGACCAAACATCAAAAACAAAATTTACATTGTATTTGTAACACCCTCTTCATGACGCTTTCATCAAAACGATCACAAGAACATGCACCATGCGCCTTGCTCTTAAAGTTGCATAGTGACCTACAACCCACGACCGCCAAACCGCCTCCTTTCTCTAACAGCAAAACTAGTGTGAAACATAAGTAATCAATTTATCCACTTGACTATATTCACAACAGGGACCTATGGTTTAAGCGTGTTTTATTCAATTTCTCATTCACACGTTTCAAACAATAACAACATTAAGAACGTTAACAAGCAGATTGCTTATGGACACGTTCTTGAAATGATAATCAATACACATTCCGATAGCAAAACATGGCGAACAAGTGATAGGGACCTATCACTCTTCTTTGCATGTTTTTATGCCTACGGATTTTCAAATACTCTGCAACACAGTCATGTAACCCAAATTCAACATGTGCCCGTACAATACCGCTTCTTTTATGAAAACATTGCTTCGGCCATGTTGATTTTAATCAACCAATTTTCTTGTTCCTTCTAATGCTAGGAGATTGGTTCCACCCACTACTGCCTCATGCCCCGAAGGCTTACTCTCTGTCTTCATCCGATCTGGAAAAAACAGCGCCCTGGCTTCTGGCCTTTTGTAACGTTGATCTTTTGACTTTTGAATGTTTACTTTTTCTTGGCTGTTGTGCTAAGCACAGGCGAACGAACCAGTTCAGTTTCTTCAAGTGCCTGGCACTGAGCGCTGAGAAGTCAAAACATGATTCAAAGTGGTATTTCGTTTTCGCTGATTCTGCTTTTTGGCTCACGTAAGTGTAGCCTATGCGATGCTAACTTTAGTCTGTCTGTGCGTGCGTGCGTGCGTGCGTGCGTGCGTATGTATGTATGTCTGTGGTAGAAACTTTAACATTTGACTGAACACCGAAATACTAATTTTACCTGGTTATTATTCAAGCAACAGCTTCAAAGTATTGAAGCAATGATCAACATTTCGTCGGCACGTATGTAGTTAAAGTGTGTATCCAAAGAAAACGGGTGGTGGGTTTTTTTTTTTTTTTTTTTTTGGGGGGGGGGGGTAAAAACAGGTGACTGGTCGATCTGGCCATCTGGCAGTCGTGTCCCCGTAAGTAGGCTACAGACAGACAGATCTAGATCTAGTGTCTCGCACTCTTGAACCGTGTCACCTATGCTTACTGTGTGTGTGTGTATGTGTGACGGAGTGATTGAGTTTGTGTTACTGTTTGTCGATTTCTTACGTGAGCCTTGAAGGCTTCGCCTCTTGTTTTTATTAATAAGACCTTAATTTCTCAGATGATCATTTCATAAATACTTTTAATTTACCTCCTTTTAAACAAAGAAAAGGAAAAGAAAAAAAATAGTCATTGTCTTTTAAGATTTTATTTCTTAATATTTGTGCAGGTCTAAAGTGGCCGCCGCGGGGCGGGGTACCGACTGACATTGTGAGTAGACTGGTGCACGGGCCGTAGGGTGCCAGTCCGTTAAGCTAATATTGACTCGACTGTTCAGCCTACCTGGGTATTACTGCACGCAGCCCAATCAGGTGTGACAAACCCATTCGCCTGCAACCTACTTCCACCCACCGCCCCACCCCTCTCTCTTTCTCCTTCACTCCTTCACTCCCTCACGCTCTCTCTCTCTCTCTCTCTCTCTCTCTCTCTCTCTCTCTCTCTCTCTCTCTCTCTCTCTCTCTCTCTCTCTCTCTCTCTAGCTCTCATTCACTTTGTTCCCCTGTTCTGTTTAATTCCCTTTGCCACTACCCTTAAAAACAAAGCACCAGCACCATACTCCGCTATCCCCAGCCCATTCATTCCCACACCAGCACCATACTCCGCTATCCCCAGCCCATTCATTCCCAAACCAGCCTTTGACAGTCATTTCTTATTACTACTTACTGCTACATCTACCCTGAATTCCCAAACCAGCCTTTGACTGCCATTTCTTATTACTTCTTACTGCTATATTTACCCTGAATTCTCAAACCAGCCTTTGACTGCCATTTCTTATTACTACTTACTGCTATATTTACCCTGAATTCCCACACAAGCCTTTGACTGTCAATGTGTGTCATTTCTTATTACTACTTACTGCTATATCTACCCTGAATTCCCAAACCAGCCTTTGACTGCCATTTCTTATTACTAATCACTGCTATATTTACCCTGAATTCCCAAACCAGCCTTTGACTGCCATCTCTTATAACTACTTACTGCTATATCTACCCTGAATTCCCAAACCAGCCTTTGACTGCCATTTCTTATTACTACTTACTGCTATATCTACCCTGAATTCCCAAACCAGCCTTTGACTGCCATTTCTTATTACTAATTACTGCTATATTTACCCTGAATTCCCAAACCAGCCTTTGACTGCCATTTCTTATTACTACTTACTGCAATATTTACCCTGAAATGCGGAGATCTCCTGTGCTTTTCTCTCTGTCGTCGGTAATTCGAGGCCAAAACCCACATGGAAGAACCTTTAATTGCTTTATACTTGGACATTTTAAGGCCTTTACAAATACAGAGGGTAAATTAACCGTTCTCCTCAAACTATAAAGCAGAAGCAGAAGCTCTCATGCAGGCCGCCTCCTTGGTTCAGGACTCCGCAGACCCTTGCTACCAAGGTGTCTTCCTCTCGGACGCCCTTTCAGTCCTTCAGGCCCTAGAGAACGACAAACTCCCACAGCTGGCCAAAGCATTACAGATGGTCAGACAAACCAGAAGAGTTGTCCTCCAGTGGATACCAGCACACTGTGGGATACCAGGAAATGAAAGGGCAGATGAGCTGGCGAAAGAAGGAGCCGTGGAAGACCAACCTGAAAACAGTGTCAGCTTTAGTGAGCAGAAGACAATCATCAAGGCATTGATGAGGCCAAGGACAAACAGAGATGACTACCACACAATGTCCAGAGAGCAGCAAGTCAACCTCATCAGGCTGCGTACTGGCCACAACAGGCTCAATGCTCACATGAACCGAAAGTTCAAGCTGGCGCCATCACCAACCTGTGCCTGCGGTCAAGAAGACCAAACAGCGGAACACATCTTACAGCGATGTCCCTTACTAGATGAGGAACGAAAAGAAGTGTGGCCGTCACCAACTCCCTTGCAGACCAAACTATACGGCAGTCGACAGGAGTTGGAGAAAACGACAACATTTATCACCAGTGCAGGACTGATTGTGTAACCTCTGCGAACGCCAAGAAGAAGAAGAAGAACCGTTCTCCGTCGGTTACTCCAGCTGAAAATGCAACATAGGAGAAACTTTGATTGCTGTATTCTTGGACATTTTAAGGCCTTTACAAATACAGAGGGTAAATTAACCGTTCTCCGTCGGTTACTCCAGCTGAAAATGCAACCTAGGAGAAACTTTGATTGCTTTATTCTTGGATATTTTAAGGCCCTTACAACTACAGAGGCTAAAACGAGCGCTGTTCATAACGGCACCATAAGTCTCTTGCTTCAAAAACATTTATGATCGAAGTAAGTCTTCATCAAAGCTCTTGTACTTGCTCCTTTCATTTCCTGTTTTTAACAGTATAACCACAATACAAAGTTTTTCTGATTATTTTCGATTGCCGTCTTCTGGCTTTCTGTTGTTTCAACTTCTTTTCCAAATGTATGAGCAGAAAGGAAAGCAAGTCTTGACCTTGAAAGACAAACTGGTCCATTGTTCTTTAAAATAATGATTTTTAAGGTGTGGATAAATGTTCCTTTAAGAAGACCAATACAATCTTGACATGACAGCCAAGAGCGGATCAAGTGGTGTTAACAAATCAGCAAATATTGTAGTGGTAGAAAATACTGTATGCCCCACTCACAGTCACTAGGAGCAATCTGAGTTACCTGTACAACTTTTTTCTTGTCACCCCCCCCCCCCCCCCTCCATTCCCTACGCACCCACCTTAAGGACATGCAACAACTATCAAACGAATATTTGATTTCAAGGTACAGCATTTCCCAAGACACAACAACATGGAAAGAATAGGGTAAATACCTGACACATTAATTTTGGGAAATACAGTCGCACCTGTCCTGGTGACCACCTTTTGATAACGACCACCGGCTCATAATAGCCACCCCAAATGATCCCCCATGTGGTTTTTTTCCCTCTTTATGTAATTCCCATTTCCACAGTAACTCTAACAATTATGGACGGATTGTTTTCTCTAAATATAATTCACATTTCCATAGCAACTATCTGTCTAGATTATAACAACCACTTTAGGTCAGTCCCTTTGATAGTCGTTTTTGGCAGGTTTAACTGCAGTTATATTTTTATTTTAGAAAAGACTTCTCTCTTTTTTTTCTGAACTAAAAATGAACCAGCATTAACAACAGCTACCCAACCATGCAGACTATACTTGTAAGCAAAAGTCAGAAAGGATTCCTCTGAAAATATCACAGAACACAACTCCGACAACAATGGCATTTCAGAGAACAACTACCGCATACAGAGCTAGAGTCGAATTCAGAAAAAAACAGACAAGTCGAAGAGAAAGAAAGTGGATGCAGAAAGACAGACTAGGCAGTGAGTGAGAGAGAGTGAGAGAGAGAGAGAGAGAGAGAGAGAGAGAGAGAGAGAGAGAGAAAGAGAGAGAGAGAGATGTTGTATGGACAAGTGTGAGAAAGAGAGAGAGAGAGAGAGAGAGAGAGAGAGAGAGAGGAGAGAGAGAGAGAGAGAGAGAGAGAGAGGGTAAAATAATGTAAAAAAAATTAAAAAAATTTAAAAAAAATTGTCCATGATCTGTTTACTGTCCATTGAGTGTGAAGCTGAGAGAAAGAGTGAGACTGAAGGAAAACAATAATAACTTAATAAGAATTAAAATGATAATAATTTTTTTTTTTTAAACTTCCGATATAAAAAAAATAATAACAAGTCGCATAAGGCGAAAATACAATATTTAGTCAAGTAGCTGTCGAACTCACAGAATGAAACTGAACGCAATGCCATTTTTCAGCAAGACCGTATACTCGTAGCATCGTCAGTCCACCGCTCATGGCAAAGGCAGTGAAATTGACAAGAAGAGATGGGTAGTAGTTGCGCTAAGAAGGATAGCACGCTTTTCTGTACCTCTCTTTGTTTTAACTTTCTGAGCGTGTTTTTAATCCAAACATATCATATCTATATGTTTTTGGAATCAGGAACCGACAAGGAATAAGATGAAAGTGTTTTTAAATTGATTTGGACAATTTAATTTTGATAATAATTTTTATATATTTAATTTTCAGAGCTTGTTTTTAATCCGAATATAACATATTTATATGTTTTTGGAATCAGCAAATGATGGAGAATAAGATAAACGTAAATTTGGATCGTTTTATAAATTTTTATTTTTTTTTACAATTTTCAGATTTTTAATGACCAAAGTCATAAATTAATTTTTAAGCCACCAAGCTGAAATGCAATACCGAAGTCCGGGCTTCGTCTAAGATTACTTGACCAAAATTTCAACCAATTTGGTTGAAAAATAAGGGCGTGACAGTGCCGCCTCAACTTTCACGAAAAGCCGGATATGACGTCATCAAAGACATATATCAAAAAAATGAAAAAAACGTATGGGGATTTCATACCCAGGAACTCTCATGTCAAATTTCATAAAGATCGGTCCAGTAGTTTAGTCTGAATCGCTCTACACACACACACAGACACACAGACACACACGCACATGTATACACCACGACCCTCGTTTCGATTCCCCCTCGATGTTAAAATATTTAGTGAAAACTTGACTAAATATAAAAAAAAAAACGCACGCACATGTGTGATTAACAATGTCTGATCTCCTTAAAAAAAATAAAAAAAAATAAAAAAAAGCTAGAGTCGAATTGTATACAGTGGAACCCCGCTTCAAAGACCCCCCTAGCCTCCATCCCATTTAAGACCCTTTTTTCTCAGATTTGTTTGTTTGTTCGTTTGTTTGTTTGTTTGTTTGTTCGTTCATGGGCTGAAACTCCCACGGCTTTTACGTGTATGACCGTTTTTACCCCGCCATTTTGGCAGCCATACGCCGCTTTCGGAGGAAGCCTGCTGGGTATTTTCGTGTTTCTATAACCCACCGAACTCTGACATGGATTACAGGATCTTTTTCGTGCGCACTTGGTCTTGTGCTTGCGTGTACACACGGGGGTGTTCGGACACCGAGGAGAGTCTGCACACAAAGTTGACTCTGAGAAATAAATCTCTCGCCGAACGTGGGGACGAACTCACGCTGACAGCGGCCAACTGGATACAAATCCAGCGCGCTACCAACTGAGCTACATCCCCGCCCTTTTCTCAGATGATTGTGTTCATAACGTCTGTAAAATTTACCCCATTTTTAAGACCTCAATTTCTCGTTTTCTGGGAGGTCTTTAAGGGGGGGCTTCACTGTACAAGGAATACATTGTGGCGTAACTCGTTCTTAAACAGCTTTTCAGGAGGACAAAACTGATTATTTTTATTATGAAATACTGTAGTATTAATATTCGTTTCTGTTAGAGATAGAAAGATAAAAGAATGTTACATCATGTATTGTCGATCGTATTTAAGAGACTATTTTTCATGGAAAATGATTATTTAAGTCTTAAGCACAAAAATATCAAAATCGCCCAAAAATTGAAGTACGCCAACATTCCACGATGGGGTCATTATGTTTTGTTCATAGCCACTGTAAATTTACCTCCATTTTAAGACCTAATTTTCTCAGAGTTTTGAATGTCTTACAAGGGGTATGATCTTACTGGCTGAACACATTAATTCTCACAGTCCACAAAAAAGAAATTGAGCATAGGACATCTCCTTTAAAGCTTAAAGTGGTCTTCACTAACAACTTTGGCGAGTATGACTCATTTATGGCACTTGCCCGGAACCTCAGTTCGCGATGAAGAGGTCTGTTTACCGCTTTACAGCGGAATAATGGGAAACGAAGAGTGTCGCAGCGGCATCTTTACCCCCATTTATGGCTGCTAAGTTGTTCCGCTATCAATGGAATCATGTTTCTGTGCTCTTTGATGCAAGATCAATAAACAGAGGTTGTGTGTAGTAGTAAATGCTACATTTTATAGCAGTTACCTTCTGAGACTAAGACGGAAACTGACAATGGTGCTTGAATGAGATAATTACTTTTGTAAATCAAAACACAAGAATGGGTAAAGGAATGCTTACCAGAATTACCGTTGTGTTCTTCAAATAAGCAAGTTTTTTTCTGATCTTATTAGTATTAATGTACATTACAAAAGCAATATTCAAAAGCTTTTTGAAAATGCACAAAATTAATTACCCAGATTGTCTCTTTATTTAATTAGCACTGACTGTGACTGGAAAAAATGACACAAATATTTTCAAACCAGAATAATGAAACTTTCAAACATCATAGCACTATTGCTTACAGTTCAAATCACATTGCCAAGATCTTCTGACAAGAAAACAAATGTAAAGCAATATTGTTTCCTTCTTTTCAAAGACGAGCCAAGAACAACAGAATACTTTAGGTACAATATGCCATTCTGCTGTTACAGTTCTGTGAATATGCATTGCAAAAAGATATCAGGGGCAATTGTGCTTGCAGTAACTGAGGCAGACAAAAAGGGTTTAAGGACCACAGAAGTGTGAGGTGTATGTGTGTGGGAAATGTATTCTGATCAGTATGCATGAGAAAACAATGAGGAGAAAAGAAAAGCAAAACTTAATACCTTTTCAGAACTTTGGTTTGACCAACAACAAACACAACACGCACACATCACGCACACACACACACACACACACACACACACACACACACACACACACATACACACACACACACACACACACACATACACACACACACACACACACACACACACACACACATACACACACACATAATGACTGTTACACACACACGTCACACACACACACACATAATGACTGTTACACACACACACACACACATAATGACTGTTACACACACACACACACACATAATGACTGTTACACACACACACACACACATACACACATAATGACTGTTACACACACACACACACACATAATGACTGTTACACACACACACACACACACACATAATGACTGTTACACACACACACACACACATAATGACTGTTACACACACACACACACACACACATACACACACACACACACATAATGACTATTACACACACACACACACACACACATAACGACTGTTACATACTCACACACACAAACACAAACACATCAGATTGCAACAGTAAAACAAAATCATTCCCAAGGAAAAAATCCAGTGTACGTGCCCCAGTTTTTACTATTTCACCTCTGGAACAAAATCTGAGACAAGAGGAAGGAAAACAGAGAGAAGACATAACTCTTCAGGGAGAAGATTTAAGATTCTGACTTACAACCACACAGACAGGTCACTGTCACAGTGAAGACCAAAGTACACATTGCAACAAAAGGCTTTGAGGGTATCAAGCGATAGAGCCGCATACCTCTGTGTCACTTTGCAATATATAGTATTGCAGGAATGGCGCTAGATTTTTCACACTTTGCAAGCACAAAGCAAGTTATCTGCATGAAAGGTGTTCTGGCAAGAGAAATATTGTCAAGGCAGGATCAGCCAAGACTGTAGATGTTTGTGCGTTGATACTGATGGATGTGCTACAGTGGAACCCCCTTTTCAGACCCCCAATTTCAGACTCCCACCTTTTAAGACCCTGTTTTCTCAGACTTTCTGTTCTTAACCTCTGTAAAATCACCCCCATTCTAAGACTCCCTCCTTTTTAAGACCCATTTTTCTAATATTTGTTTAGGTCTTAAAAGGGGGATTCCACCGTACAAAGAAACATATCTGCATGAAAGGTGTATGGGGGTACACCTGACAAAAGTCTGGCAAGAGAAATATTGTCTACGCAGGATCAGCCAAGACTGCAGTTGCTTGTGCTTTGATACTGATGGATGAGTTATATGTAACACCTGTATGCAATTTTCTAATAATAATATAATTATTGAAACATGCATAAAAAAGCCAAACAATTAAACTGTGGCCTATTTCACAAAATCAACAACATGGTGATTATTTCATGAGGTACCGTAAGACATTACACTGAGTACATTTAACATTAATATGCTGTTCGAAACACTTTGATTTTAACCATTATAGCATAGACTTGAATCAATGAATTAATAAAATCGCAAATTCAATATCAAACTTTTTTGCAACAAGAAACTACAAGAAACCATGCAAAGTTTAAACAGGTTAAAAAGTGTGGTAGTTGTGACAACAACTTATGACAACAACATCAAAATAAGTATACATTCGGTATTATAACATAAATTGCCGCCAAAGTTCTCTGCAAAGCAACCTGTGTCAGTCGGTGTGCGGCTATCTTGGACCTCACCTAATCCTGTGTGGGGCTATCTCGCACGTCACAGTAGGGGGGAAAACAGCTAAAGATGGAGTGGAGGAAGGAGGGAGAGGGGGGGGGGGGGATAAGGTCTGACATGACATTCCGTATCTGCCCAGGTGAGCGGCAAAGGGTGATTGAGACTTCCTGCATGCCCCTCACCCCTCCATTGCAGCTTCATGATACAGTACACACATTTGATTTTATAAATGACCTGGAACCATAACACAAAACAATAGTCCGCCCCAACTAAATTAATTTACAAAATATTCAGTCCTTTCTAAATTCGTTCTGCAACAACGGCAACCATTGCCCACATCATCCATTTAATCATATTCATAAAAACAATAACAAACAAAAAACGATATCACAGCACTTGTTCCGAAAAAAACCTGTTTTCAAGAAGAAAGTGGGTACATAACCGTTGTGATAAACCGAAGAACTTTAAATATATATCAGTCCACACTGTTGAAGTTTTCGTGTGTTTTTAGAGTCAAAATTACATCGAACCGTGAAATTTAAATGAAGAAAAGCAGATAAATTAGCCTTTAATTTAATGCTGTAATTTACACGTGCCTGTGGATCCTTTCGTAATGATATGGCAATTTTAAAACATGGATAACTCCAAATATCGAGGCGACGACGAGGGCGGAAACAGACCGAAATGAAGTGCGAGCCTGCGGTGGCTTCATATTACCATGGAAACGTACACGCCGAGCAACCGGATATTCCCACTTCCTCCCTGTAACTAACAATGAATTGAACACAAAAAGCACAACAGTCCAGAACTGCGAAAACATTTTCAACGTCGAGACATGAGCACACAAATCTGGCGACCAATGCACAACGTAGGGCTTTAGACTCAACGTGCATCCGATCACAACTGAACACGAGTAGAATGGGGGAGGTCGACTGAACTCTGAAGAAAACAACAAAGCCTCAAGCGGTTTCATCATCGCCACAAACTATGAAGAAAAGACGATAGACTTACCGAATTAAACGGTGTGTCAGTTATCCAGTCACACATCTGTCAATGAACTGTCTCACACCAACTACATCACAGAAACGCGGCGACATGATTGAGGAAGAGGCGACAAGAAAGCGCTCCAGCAAAATGGCGTCCCCCTTCAAGATCCCGCATTATCTTCTGCTTACCTCACCCCAGTTACTTCCCTTGCAAAGCAAGTCTCGGTTCGGCCGTACTCTCTCTCTATCGCTCTCTCTGCCTGCGCTGCTTTATACTGCTCGGTTTTAAAACATTATCAAGGCGATTCATGATCACAATTCATCAATAAACTTTCAAAACAAACATATATATAAATAATGTATCTGATGTCAGAACGTTTCAGTTTTGATTTACCTGACAAGTTTTGCAAAAAGGGTCAAGTGTTTTTGATAAACAAGGATTATACTTCATAATTATGTGTTTGTTTACGTTCATCTGCTTGCTTTTTACATTTAGTCAAGTTTTGACTAAATGTTTTAACATAGAGGGGGGAATCGAGACGAGGGTCGTGGTGTATGTGTGTGTGTCTGTCTGTCTGTCTGTCTGTCTGTGTGTGTGTGTGTAGAGCGATTCAGACTAAACTACTGGGCCGATCTTTATGAAATTTGACATGAGAGTTCCTGGGTATGATATCCCCGGACGTTTTTTTCATTTTTTCGATAAATACCTTTGATGACGTCATATCCGGCTTTTTGTAAAAGTTGAGGCGGCACTGTCACACCCTCATTTTTCAATCAAATTGATTGAAATTTTGGCAAAGCAATCTTCGACGAAGGCCGGACTTTGGTATTGCATTTCAGCTTGGTGGCTTTAAAAACTAATGAGTGAGTTTGGTCATTAAAAATCGAAAACTTGTAATTAAAATTATTTTTTTATTAAACGATCCAAAAACAATTTCATCTTATTCTTCGTCATTTTCTGATTCCAAAAACATATACATATGTTATATTTGGATTAAAAACAAGCTCTGAAAATTGAAAATATAAAAATTATGATCAAAATTAAATTTCCGAAATCGTTTTAAAAACTATTTCATCTTATTCCTTGTCGGTTCCTGATTCCAAAAACATATAGATATGATATGTTTGGATTAAAAACACGCTCAGAAAGTTAAAACGAAGAGAGGTACAGTAAAGCGTGCTATATGAAGCACAGCGCAATCGCTACCGCGCCAATTCAGGCTCGTCACTTTCACTGCCTTTTGCACTTGCGGCGGACTACGTTCAGTTTCATTCTGTGAGTTCCACAGCTTGACTAAATGTAGTAATTTCGCCTTACGCGACTTGTATTTTTGGTGTGTTTTTATCTGTTTTGTATTGTTGCTGTTGATTCTGCTGGTTTTCATTATTATTAGGGGGGGGGGGGTGGTTAGGTTCTCCGACGAAACACTGTTTCTTCTTCTTCCTTTTTTTAATTTTTTTCAATGAAAAGAAATTGCTTTATCCTACATACGTGAGAGAGACACCCGTGAGATAATAATCGTTCAAATCACACGTGTGTATATCATGTAAATGAGGTCATGTCAAGCAAGTCTGGCAGGGACCTGTTTGTCCACTGCTTATGCTGCCAAAGTCACCGAGACAAACGTCATTATAGAAACAAAAATTGCGCTCGCTAATTACCCTCGATGAATCTTTAGAACTAACACGTCACGCCACACTGACTTTCAGAGTGACGTTTCTTTGCTTTGACGTAATAGATTGCACGAGGCTTTAGAAGAGATCGCTGGGACAGGCTGATCTTTCTTAACCCAGTGTGAGATTTTCAGTGGGGCGACCACCCCCAACCCAGCGCGTCCCCGGGTGGCGGATAGGGGAACGGTCTTCAGATATGGAGATCAGCCGCTTGCGGCCGCGGACCAAACTGGTTCCGGGTGGGATCCCGGAAAATCCTCCCCCCTGTGCTCTCAGGGTAGGACGTACGGGCCATGAGCTAAGGGTGAGGTAACCCCGACAGAAAACCCCGAATGCTGAAGACGGAGGACCCGGGCCGCACGGCGCATTCTAACAAACCACGGGTACACGCACTTACGCAAATAATGACACAATCAACCAGCACAGATGGAAATGGCGCTCGCCCATTGAGGACCCCCCAGGGTGGAGCAGCGTCGGGTCCCATGCCTCAAAGGGACCCAGCCCCAACTACTGGAGGTCCCTCCCGTCCGTCTTGTCACGCCAGGAGACGCGGGAGGAAAGTGACTGGCACCACCACAACCAGGAAGAAACCCAGTCAGCAGCGACCTTTTCAGGTCATGCACTGGAACGCAGAAAGTATCCTGAACAAGAAGACAGAGTTGGAGCATATCCTGCATGAGAAGAACATCAACATCTGCTGTATTCAGGAGACGCACCTGACACCCCAAAAGTCCTTCAAAGTGAGAGGCTACCAATGCCTTAGGTCCGACAGAACAGACCGAAGCAAAGGAGGAATCCTGACCCTCATCAGGAACAACATCAATGCCTGTTTGATAGAAACGCACATGGAGGACTCCGAATATCAGGTGATTCGAATCCAGACGAAGACATCAGAATTCCATCTTGTCAACTTCTACTGCCCCAATGATAGACACCTCGCCCTTGACACGATCCCCGCAAAGGCCTCCAACTTCATCGTGGTGGGTGACTTCAACAGTCATTCACAGAGTTGGGGATATGACCACCTGGATCGGAGAGGAGAAGAGGTGGAGAACTGGCAGGACGACAAAGGTCTCATCCTTTTGAACAGTCCCTTTGACTGCCCTACATTCTACTCCAGAAGATGGCACACTACATCAACTCCTGACCTAGCCTTCTGCACGGAAGACATGCACCAGCTAACCAGCAGAGAGGTCGGAGAACAGCTAGGTGGAAGTGACCATCGGCCAGTCTTTTTGACCCTGGGCATGGAGTCCTGCACTGAAGCTTCCTTCCCACGGTGGAACTACAAAAGAGCGAACTGGTTCCTCTTTAGACACCGCACCAGCGAACTCACCAAAGACATCAGAGTCGAGGGTCGAGACATCAACATGGTGGCGAAGGACTTTAACATGAGCATCCTCAGAGCAGCACGTGAGTCCATTCCCAGGGGTGCCAGGAGAGACTATAAGCCCTACTGGAGCAATGAATTGCAGGAACTGGATGATGATCTGGCAGACGCCAGAAGGGAAGCAGAAGTCAACCCGTCACAAAACAACAACATCCGCCTCCAGGAAGCCAAAGCCAAATTTCTCAAAAAGAAGCTACAGGCAAGACGGAGAAGCTGGCAAGAGAAAACAAGCTCTCTGAACCTTGAGAAGGATGGCAGAAAGCTCTGGAGGCTCACCAAGCAGTTGAATGATGAGAACACCAGCAGAGGAAAGATCACATTAGAAGAGAACGGGAAAGTGCTAACTGGAAAGCATGCTGCCAACCAATTTGCTGAAAGCTATGCAGCTGAGAGCAACCTCCATGTTAGCCCCGAGAAACAGAGAGAAGCAAGAAGAGAGAAAAGAGAGAGACCTGCCAGACAGTCGACAGTGGACGCCATGAGTCAACCACTCACACTCCACGAGCTGCACTCAGCTCTGAAAAAGTCAAAGGCGAAGAAGTCCCCTGGCCCAGACGGCATCACCAACGAGATGCTAACCCACCTTGGTAGTGCAGCAGAGAACAAGCTACTCGAGGTCTTCAACAGCAGCTGGCAAGAAGGATCGCTACCACAACTCTGGCGAGAAGCGATCATGATCCCCATCTTAAAAAAAGGGAAGGATCCAAAGAAGGCCACCAGCTATCGCCCAATCAGCCTCACCAGCTGTGTTGTGAAGACCCTGGAGAGAATTGTGAACGAGCGCCTCAGGTGGTACCTGGAATCCAGGAACCTCCTCGCCCCTGAACAAGCTGGATTCCGACAGTTCCGCAGCACTGAAGATCAGGTCACTTACCTGGCGCAAGAAGTTGAAGATGCCTTTCAGGAACAGAAGCTGGTCTTCGTCACCTGGATAGATCTTCAGAAGGCCTTTGACAAGGTCTGGAAAGATGGACTCCTTGTAAAACTGCTGAGGAAAGGCGTGTCCAGCAACATGTACCAGTGGATTCGCTCTTACCTCTATAACCGCAGGGCAAGAGTTAACGTCGACCAGACCAAAAGCAAGAAGTTCCTCCTTCGTCATGGCGTCCCTCAGGGCGGAGTCCTCTCCCCCACACTCTTCCTTCTCTTCATCGACGATCTGGTGTCTGAGATGCCCAAGGGGATCAAAGCTGCTCTCTACGCAGACGACCTTGTGATCTGGTGCAAGGAGGAGCACGCAAGTACTGCCACCTACAGAATGCAGCAAGCGGCAGATAGGCTGAACGCATGGGCAGAAGATTGGTGCGTCTCCATCAACAAGGAGAAATCCTCCACCACCCTATTCACACTGTCGCCAAAGCAGAAAGCCGGAACCATTAGGCTTGGTGGAACTCCTCTGAGAGAGGATGAAGAAGCAACGTACCTTGGTGTCACCTTTGATAGACGGCAGACCTGGAAACCACACATTGCACAGGCAGAGACGAAGGCCCGGCGCAAGCTAGCCATACTCAGGAAGCTGGCAGGTACCACCTGGGGAGCGAACGAGAAGATACTGAAGACAGTATACCAGGGAACAATCAGACCCCACCTCGAGTACGGCTCCACAGCGTGGTCAACCTCAGCCAAGACAAACCTGCAGACCCTTGACCGTGTGCAAAACCAGGCCCTCCGACTCATCACCGGTGCAATGAAATCCACGCCCATCAAGGAAATGGAGAAGCTTACCACCATCCAACCCCTCTGTCAGAGAAGAGAAGCCAAGACTATGGTACAGGCCGAGAAGCTCAAGTGCCTACCCGACCACCCCATGAAGCACAGACTGAGCAACCTCACCAAGAACCGGCTTAAACGGAGCAGTTTTGTACACGAGAGCAAGAGACTTTCTCGACAGTACAGGGAAGTCTTTCCACAGAACACTCTACCTCTGACTCAAGAAGAAGAGGAAACCCCCAAGGCAACAGAGAAACCAGGCATCCAGATCTGCACCAGTGTTCCACATGTTACCTCAGGAGAAGATCAGAATGACACAGCTCGACAGGCACTCACCTTAGCCCTGATCGACGAACAGTACCCAAAAGAGGCGTGGATCCATGTATACACCGATGGATCAGCAACTAACGCCGTGCTCAATGGAGGTGCAGGCATTCTCATCCAGTTCCCTGGGGGACATACAGCTACATCCAGCGTTGCCACTGGCAAACACTGCACAAACTATAAAGCAGAAGCAGAAGCTCTCATGCAGGCCGCCTCCTTCGTTCAGGACTCCGCAGACCCTTGCTACCAAGTTGTCTTCCTCTCGGACGCCCTTTCAGTCCTTCAGGCCCTAGAGAACGACAACCTCCCACAGCTGGCCAAAGCATTACAGATGGTCAGACAAACCAGAAGAGTTGTCCTCCAGTGGATACCAGCACACTGTGGGATACCAGGAAATGAAAGGGCAGATGAGCTGGCAAAAGAAGGAGCCGTGGAAGACCAACCTGAAAACAGTGTCAGCTTTAGTGAGCAGAAAACAATCATCAAGGCATTGATGAGGCCAAGGACAAACAGAGATGACTACCACACAATGTCCAGAGAGCAGCAAGTCAACCTCATCAGGCTGCGTACTGGCCACAACAGGCTCAATGCTCACATGAACCTAAAGTTCAAGCTGGCGCCATCACCAACCTGTGCCTGCGGTCAAGAGGACCAAACAGCGGAACACATCTTACAGCGATGTCCCTTACTAGATGAGGAACGAAAAGAAGTGTGGCCGTCACCAACTCCCTTGCAGACCAAACTATACGGCAGTCGACAGGAGTTGGAGAAAACGACAACATTTATCACCAGTGCTGGACTGATTGTGTAACCTCTGCGAACGCCAAGAAGAAGAAGAAGAGAAGAGATCGAGGTTCCAAAACAAGCGTCTTCAATTAATCTGCCTCGACTGCAGGACATTCAGTAAAATACACGTAAGTACAGTATGTAGGATAAACAGAATACTACATGGCTTGCTGTGTCGTACCAGATTTACACTCGTTGCTTTTTCAAATAGTGAACAGCTCGCTTTCGCTCGCAGTTCAATATTTTTTTTAAAAACCTCGTGTAAATCTGGTACGACACAGCAAGCCATGTAGTATTCTCTATCATATATGTTCGGGCGGGGATGTAGCTCAGTCGGTAGCGCGCTGGATTTGTATCCAGTTGGCCGCTGTCAGCGTGAGTTCGTCCACACGTTCGGCGAGAGATTTATTTCTCAGAGTCAACTTTGTGTGCGAACACCCCCGTGTGTACACGCAAACACAAGACCAAGTGCGCACGAAAAAGATCCTGTAATCCATGTCAGAGTTCGGTGTGTTATAGAAACACGAAAATACTCAGCATGCTTCTTCCGAAAACGGCGTATGGCTGCCTAAATGGCGGGGTAAAAAACGGTCATACACGTAAAATTCCACTCGTGCAAAAAACACGTGTACGTGGGAGTTTCAGCCCACGAACGCAGAAGAAGAAGAAGAAGTATTCTCTATGTTCAAAACTTATAAACATTGAGAAAAAAAGATTAAAAACATGCACACAACTCGCAACTTGTTTTTGTTTGTGTAGTTGTTGTATTGTTGCTGTAGGCCTATTGTTATTGTATTGTTGTTGTTGTTATTGTTAGTCTACCTGATTGAAAAAAAATCGGTCAATGCATGCAAGTCAAACTGAATTTGAGTAAATATTGGGGGGGGAAATGGGTGCGTCTGGATTCGTGGTGGCGCATGTGTGTGTGTGTGTGTGTGTGTGTGTGTGTGTGTTTCACGTAGCTTGAATAGAAATAGTGGAATGTCTGTGACAGTGCCATGCAATGGGTACCGAAGTGTGCATGTGCGTGTGTGTGTGGGGGGGGGGGGGGCGTGTGAAACTTTCAATCGACAAGTTCAAAATTCAGAATCAGGCCAACGAAGGTCAAACAACTTGGACCATATACAGCGCATATATATATCCAGCTTTATCTTTCATTCAAAACATGCACGCATAGTAGACCCACACATATTTGCACAGAAAAAAAAATGACAGAAAAGCAGAATAAACCCTTTCAAATTCCTAAACACAGCTGGACAAATAAACACTTACACAGTCTCGGTGCACCGTCTCGGCAAAAAAACCAAAAGCAAACGAGACTTGGGGGGTGACTTTGACAATGCCTGATGTGCGTGATGACGTAGGTTGATGACTGCATTCAGCTTCGCTCAATGGTGGGCCAACACTACACGTTGCCTTGTTCAGTTGTGTGATAATAACGTGTATTCATAGAGCTATAATAGTAATATCGTGTATTCGTTGAGCTACTGTGCACTTCAAGAGACTGTGTGAGATTAGGTCAGATTTCCGCATGTAGGGGAAGGGCCCCTAATATGGACCACTTTTTGTTTATTGCTGATAACTAGCTTGTTTTCTTGCGAAGAAGTTTCATTTTGTGGTTGGTAGTCCTTCTCTCTTAGTTGAACAGTTAGGCCTAATTAGAGTGAAATAGCTTTGATAGACCTTCAGCAAAAATTAAATACAGAAAAAATCACAAATGGTCCATATTAGGAGCCTGGGCGCCCAATATGGACCAGTGAAGCGGCCTTCACGAATCACTGTAAAAAGCTTAAGCCCCCTATACTTCAAAATAACATGATACAACTTAGTGTGCAAGTCAGACTAAGTCAAATATGCTTTAGATTTAGCTGTTTCGGGTTGATGAGAGCATTATTTGAAGCTCACCAGGAAACTGAAGAAGCTTATCAAAAACAGAGTGAAAATAAGTGAAATTATCAACTTCCACAAAAAAAAAAGACTATTTGTTATATTTTTTTTGAAATCTCGAGGGATAGTTATAGGTTATTTTCAGCAAGATTCTTAATGAATTAATTAAAAGTGCCTTTAGTTTTTATTTTCTTTGATTTGTTGAAGATGGTCCATATTAGGGGACTCACACATACTTTGAGGTTTTGCTATTATTTTTTGTTTGCAGTAGAAACTCGGGGTACACACTGTTAAAATGTAACATATACAGCCTTAGCTGTAATATATAGCCATTTTTGTGTTATGAAAGCTTTGGCTGTGGACAGAAACGAGTCCGTTTTAGGCGGTACATTTAGAGCGAACGCTGCCAAAAGTGAAAAAAAGCGAAAAAGCCTAACGGTTTTGAGGTTTGTGTTTCTGCAACTGTTTTGACATGTGCAACTCATCCAGAGAGGGTACGTGAATAAAGCGAATGAAATTGTTTTGAGCGCTCTAGCGCCGTGAGTTTGTCAGAACAGGAGGTGGTCCATATTAGGAGCCTTTCCCCTACTGTTGTCACCACTGTCTTTTCCTGTCCAAAGAGGACAGGGGAAAAAAGAAAGTGTGACGTACGTGACGGCCCCCTCTCTTTGTCTTACTCTCTCCGTCTCTCTGACCCGCCCCCCCCCCCCTCCCGCCATCTCTGTCTGTCTGTCTGTCTGTCTGTCTCTGTCTCTCTCTCTGTCTCTCGGTCTGTCTCTCTCTCTTTCCCCAAAAGTGGCGTATGGCGGGGTAAACACGGTAATATGTACATACACGTAAAACCCACTCGTGCAAAAAACACGAGAGTACGAGGGCGTTTCAGCCCATAAACGCAGAAGTCTCTCTCTGTCTCTCTGTGTCTCTCTGTCTGTCTCTTTGTCTGTCTGTCTGTCTCTCTCTCTGTCTGTCTGTCTGTCTGTCTGTCTGTCTCTCTCTCTCTCTCTCTCTCTCTCTCTCTGTCTCTCTCTGTCTCTGTCTCTCTCTTTGTCTATCTCTGTCTCTCTGTCTCTCTGTCTCTGTCTCTCTCTGTCTCTCTCTGTCTCTGTCTCTGTCTGTCTCTCTCTCTCTGAATATTCTGTTTTTGAGAAGAAAAAAAACCCACTATAAAACAATGCGATATTTAATGTCACAAAACGTCTGAATGAGTTGGTACTAGTTTCTCCTGCAAATGAAAGATATATATTGAACAGAAGGTATCAGAAAGGATACGTGCTAATTAAGTCAAATAATATAAAATGGAACTGAAAACAAGGAGGGAAAGAAGTAGAAGAAGAAACTGACCAGTTATTGGTCGTTAGGATGGAGGAAGTGTGAGTGTGTGAAGGTAGAAAACACATTTTTCTTGTTAAAAAAAACAAAGAAGAAAGATGTACCATGCGCCAAATTAACACAGTGATATATATGCATAAGCGTAGGCGATAAGCTTCAGGAATCAAACGTTAATCCACTATTGTGACAGAGTTAACACAAATAATTCCACTAATCTCGCGTTCAACATCCTGCAGCGCGGCATTCATTGACGGAGACACGCAGCCAATGCCCGCAATTGTCTCTGAGCAACGAACCAATGAAACCCGTTGTCTCACAATCATTTGCAACACCCCGCAGCATTTGATTGTTTCTCTGATACACTACAAAGACAACCGGGTGATTCTTTGACTTACAAAACTAAAGCTACTAAAAATCTAAACTTCCTCCTTTCAAACTGAACGATGAAAATTTAGAGTGGAAAAGTCCTTCCCCTAATAGGACTATAAACCAGTATCATTGAATTAAAGGTTATTAATTTATACAATTCTTTTTTCTTTCTTTCCGGGCATTTTACTCACGCATTCTTAGGTTCTTTTCGGTGTATACAATTAAAAGATACAACCATCAAACTTAAATAACGCTGATTTAAGTTTGATGGTTATATTTTTTAATTCATTGTATATATACAGTTACTATTGGTGCAAAGCTGAGATAGTACCAAATAGCGTGAGTTACGGTGTTCATGTCAAACAGATACAGCCCATGTGAACAGTTACAATGAAGAAATCATTTGTGCGTGTGTCGCTCGCACGCTGGATCGTAATGTAACGTATTAGGGTGTCCTCGGTTTTGTCTGGGGCGGGTGTCGTCGGTAATCCACCCGACTAACCCCGGGTGAAATGAAGGGTAGGCAGACAGCAGAAAACTGCAGAGTTTCACACTCTGTTCTGGCATCGGTCCAGCCTAATGTTGACTGGCCCAGTAATGAGAATTTGACAAGCGCATGACTGGTTTTTAAGAGTGTTGACTGTTCGTCGAGAGCTCTTGAAATCGAATTAAACGGTGCCGCGAATGTCTATGGTTGACTAACATCTTCTTTACTCTTTCTGCACAACGAATGGCAGTTAAGGTTTAACAAGTAATCGCAAACTTACTCATCTGTTTGCACAATGCCATTCGCATTAAACGTAATGGGGTTTTTTATGGTAGATTTGCATGACTCATCATGTGAATGTTAAATGCCAAGAATAACTGCCTGGGCTTTAAGGGTTCGATCTGCAGATTATGTGTGGTTTTACGCTTCATGTTTCTTTGGTTTTAGAGTCAGGCCTATGATTGGCTTTTCAGAACATGCACCTAGATAAATTAAGGTTAACCGTAATTATTTAATGTTAACCTTAATTCCTGAACCGTTCGGCGTGCCCTAGGCCTACGCATATTTATAGCTAGCTAAATCTCTAATTCAAAGGGACTCATTTGTGATTTACAAAAAAATTTATTTTCTAATTCTTCATTTGTTTAAAAACTGTTTTTCTTTACTCTAGGTGCGTTGGCTTGGTAGAGTGTTTTATGTTGCTGCTGTGTGATTGACTCCAAAATATTAGCCAAGACTGAGACGACTCGCTTATAAGTGCAAAGTGGAATTCTAGCCAAAAATATACTGGCGTTAAAAGTTCAGGGCTACAAGTCTGTGTTGTGGATGCAGCTGCGCATGCGTATATATATAGATGTCTAAACCTGTATATACCGCGTGTGGACGCTCTTCATAACAAGTTGCCAATTCCCATTTGTTTGTTTGTCTATTAATTAAATTATTTATTTATATATATATAAATATATATTTATTGTATCTATTTATTACTTACTTACTTACTTACTTACTTACTTACTTACTTGCTTGCTTGCTTGCTCGCTCGCTCGCTCGCTCGTTCGTTCGTTCGTTCGTTCGTTCGTTCGTTCGTTCGTTCGTTCGTTCGTTCGTTCGTTCGTTCGTTCGTTCGTTCGTTCGTTCGTTCATTCGTGCATTCATTCATTCATTTAATCATTCATTTGTTCGTTCGTTCGTTCGTTCGTTCGTTCGTTCGTTCGTTCGTTCGTTCGTTCGTTCGTTCGATCGATCGTTCGTTCGTTCGTTCGTTCGTTCGTTCGTTCGTTCGTTCGTTCGTTCATTCATTCATTCATTCATTCATTTACTCATTTATTCATTCATTTAATTATTTTTTATGTTTTATTTTTTAACTTTGCGTCAAACCTTTTTGATGATCCGGAGGTAAACATAAACTACAATTGTGTGTAAAGTGCATCAGCAACACAAACAACCACCGAAGAAGCTGCTAACTACTAAACATACTTTGTTAGCTTGGCAAACGTTTTGTATTACCTAAACACACAGCTGCATGCATACGCTTCATGCGCTTTCCAAGTGTCGATGTACAAAATATGACGGTCATAAACAAGGTTCGCTTATCAAGGAAGGAATATCGTAACAGCGACCTTTCGTTCGACAGCGCCATGTTTCGAGTGTAAGCAAATACGAGGAACCAAACTCGTAGCATTTTCCTATTGTGAATAATATGCCGACTACTCAGTGTGTGTTTGAGCAATGAACTGAGTTCACCTCATTCCGGTTCAACCGGGGGAATAATGCTGTAACTGGTATATACCGGTTCTGCACTGTTTGTGATCCGATTCTGGATATAGAGTGATAACTTTTCAGTTCTTCTTCTTCTTCTTCTTCGTTCATGGGCTGAAACTCCCACGTTCAATCATGTTTTTGCACGAGTGGGTTTTTACGTGTATGAATGTTTTTACCCCGCCATTCAGGCAGCCATACGCCGCTTTCGGGGGGTCTTTCCATTTCGTTCAGCACGGACGCGTAGGATTTGTGTTAAAACGGATTATTGGTGTCCCTGGTGTAAGTTTGTTGCAGCTGTTGTTCATCTTCAAGAAGTACAAAACTGACAAAGGAAACAGCATCTTTAGTCTCACTCGCTCACTCTGTAATGCAATTGATCAACCAGCCAGTAAGTCAGTTTGCCAATCAACTTACCCTCAAATCAATCAACTAGTCAACGATAGTCAACTTGCCAACCAATCCATCCATCCATCCATCCATCCATCCATTCATCCATCCATCCATCCATCCATCCACAATCCATCCATCCACCCACCATCCATCATCCATCCATCCATCAATCCGCCCATCCACCTATCCACCCACCCATCTATCCATCCGTTCATCAACAGACAGAAGAAAAGCAGGCACACCAGTAACGTCTGCTCCGCTAGCTACAAACAACAGCAGAAGGACCGTCTAGTCTTGCTACCCCTGACACCCTCTCCCGTTGTTTCTTCTGTCTCAAATTTTCTTTGCCCAGTAGGTCAAGAGAGATTAGTGTCCTTGCAAAGAGAAGTCCAACAGATCGATTTGTTTGTCCGGATATTAGTGTCGGCTTGTGTAGACTGCAGTCAGATCTGTACACTACTCGTGTTCGGACTGTTTCTTAATTCATGCTAGCAGTATCGATAACGGTGTGTTTTTGATTACTATCAGTTTTCAGGATTCCAAAAATAACCGCTTACAAAATCCTCTGTCGTGCGCAGACTTGCAGAGACTATGTCAATAATCTAGAGGAACAAAACATGTTGACTGTAGGATACGATGGTTTATTTCGGTACGTGGCATTGAACGGCTGAAGTGCTTGTTGTTACACCTATCTCTGTCCCTGACTGTCTCCCTCTCGGTCTCCTCCTCACCTCCCCCCCCCCCCCCCCCCGCCTTCTCTCTCTCTCTCTCTCTCTCTCTCTCTCTCTCTCTCTCTCTTTCTCTCTTTCCAGACTGGAGTATCAACCATTTTCCCCCATTTCTCTCTTTCTCTCTCTCTCTCTCTCTCTCTCTCTCTCTCTCTCTCTCTCTCTTTCTCTCTCTCTCTCCCTCTCTCATTTCTCTCTCTCTCTCTCTCTGTATATATATCTCTCTCTCCAAAAAGTAAATATTTACTACAACTTCAACCTATTTAGTTGATATCTGAAGAGCAAGGACAAACCAAACACTAATGTTTCGGGTTTCACACCAATAGGTTTAGAAGCCTGTGCTAACACGAAGAATCTTCAGTTAGCTAACGCCTGGAAGGATGAGTGACGGTTCATTTGGGAAGGACAATTTGGGATGGACAAAAGCTTTAAACATTTACACCAGTAGGTTTAGAAGTCTGTGATAACACGAAGAATAATCACCCAACTAACGCCTGGAAGGATGAGTGGCGGTTTATTTGGGAAGGACAATAGCTTTAAACATGTATACCAGTAGGTTTAGAAGTCTGTGATAACACGAAGAATCATCAGTTAGCTAACGCCTGGAAGGATGAGTGGCGGTTTATTTGGGAAGGACAATAGCTTTAAACATGTACACCAGTAGGTTTAGAAGTCTGTGATAACACGAAGAATCATCAGTTAGCTAACGCCTTGAAGGATGAGTGGCGGTTTATTTCGGAAGGACAATAGCTTTAAACATGTACACCAGTAGGTTTAGAAGCCTGTCACATCATTAGCCAGCTAACGCCTGGAAGTATGAGTGACGGTTTATTTGGGAAGGACAACAGCTTTGAACATTAAGACGTGCCATACTTACCGCTGCCGACACCAAGGGTACCCAATGGCAGCGTGCTTACGTCAGCGAGGTTCACCGCTATAGAGAGGTGACAAACTTGACTGGTGTCTCTCTGACACCAGTGACGCACATCAAAGAAAGCCGACAGATCCTGGTGTAATCTTGCTGGCCTTAGGAGAGATCGATGAGGGAAAAAGTCGACGCATGATATCTCTGGATTTGTTTAAAACAGCGCAAGACGGGTTAAACGTTTGTCTTCGTATTTGACTTTAAACTCGCGAGCGCTTTGACACTTGTGTAATGACTTATTCCTTTGCGATCTTGAAGCGTTAAACAACTCTGGCGCTGACATTATGGTCGTTGTCTATTAATTTAAAAAAAAAAATTTTTTTTGTTTTTTGTAATGCTTGTTTGTTATTTCTTGCGAGGAAACTCTTTATATGTAAAATGTTGAATGTTAATGTCTAATGTAAAGCGCCATGAGACTGCCATTTGGCGGTGAACAGCGTTATAAAAGAATGTTTTATTATTATTATTATTATTATCATTATATGTGTTCTTGGCCACTCACATTTTCTTCTGTCTTTTGAGTGTTTATTCAATCATAATTCTTAAATAAATATATGTGCAGGTTGACAGGGACCAGCGGGGAGGGTTGTGATTGCTACACAATGTTGGGTAAACCCCGAAATGGCTGGCACCAGTGAGCGATTGTTTTGCTTACGATAGAAAATTGAGTAAACGAACTTCTTAGTTTTCCTACTGATGGAAAGCACGAAAACAAATAACAAGAAAACAAAGACAGACAGATTAGATAGGAGTTATGAGTGCAGTTGTCTTTTTAAACGGTTAGGGAGTTCTAGACTTCTGCATGCATTAGTGTTTAAGTCTTTTAGGGAGGTCTAGGTTTCTTCCTGCATTAGTGCTTTAGTCTATTTGGGATTTCTTGACTTCTACATGCATTAGCGTTTTCTTTTTCTGCGTTCGTGGGCTGCGACTCCCACGTATACACATAGGCACGAATGGGCTTTTACGTGTACGGCGGCCGCTGACGGAAACTGAACGCGAGTGCAAGTCGATTTCAAGAGCAAATGGGTAGCGCTGTACTGTATGGCAGCTCGCTTTCCCCAGAGAGAAAGCAACCCGAATTTCCATGAGGGTAACCTCACAGGAATTATATAACACCCCCCCCCCTCTTACCCTTATCCTTATTGTAAAAATGTAACCGAGTGCCGAAAAACTACGATCACCTCGGGAAGCGAAGTGCAATCAAACAGGTTTGAATATATTAGGGCTAATTTCTTAGCCCTATAAAAACTGTTATGCAAACCCAAAGGTTTCCATGAACATACAGACAATCGGAAACCACCAGACCCCATCACAAACAGAACTCTACAAACCACAGGTGTTGACTTTAAAGGCCAACAACACGGGTGCAGAGTCCGTTGCGAAAGGAGCGGTAGCCTCCCCTGTCACAAAATAATAAAATAATGCTCAATGTACGACCACAAACACAAATCTTCCAAGAAAGTATTGTGTCTACCCTCTATCGTCAGCTGAGAAGCACAAAAAGGTGCGTAAACATGTGCAAGTTCCGGGATTTAAACCAGGATTTATGGCTTACAGACGATTACAAAAGAAAAGTTTAGCTGAAACTAAAACACAAATGCGTTAGAATCACGCACTTATTCAATCTAAGATTTACATGCAAATCGGTGTAGCTTACAAGAGTAGCAGGTGGTGGCAACCCGTAAGAGTACGAACACAGTAGAGGTATTTACACTTGCGCGTTAGAAACAGCACGAGTTCAAACAATGTTTTCTCTAGTCCGATTTATTTTCAAGAAAGGTAAATACAGTCGAACCTTTCCCAGCGACCACCTCTCGATAACGACCTCCTGCCCATAACGACCACCCCAATGGATCCGCAAGGAGTTTATTTCAATGTAATTCACCTTTCCATAGCGGCCACCTGCCTATAACGACCAATTTTAGTCGGTCCATTGGATGGTCAAAAAGGCAGGGTAGACCGTATCACTTTCAGTAAAATGCTGAAGTTGTGTATTTTTTTGTGACAAACGCTCAAAGCCACTACTGCCGCGCGCACAGGGTGTTTTCTTCAGATGCAAAATGAACAATAGCTGACCGCGGCTGGCTCCCACTCGGATGGTAACTTTCTCGTGTGCCTCGGCCCTGGTGTCCGTGCCACACAGAAATAAGGGCGGTGATCGCACCAGATGTTTTGTCGACCGGTAATAACCGGTGTTGACCGGTATTAAACAAAAGGCAAGAGAACTACATCGATCAAAAAACGGTCACTTGTTCACGCAACCGGACTTTAAGATGGCATTTCAGCTTGGAGTCTTAAAACCTAATTAACTGATGTATTAAATAAAAATGTCCTTGAAATCTAAATTGCAATAACAGATTAAAAAAATAATTGCAATGTATTCTAAATTATTTCCTGAATCCTAAGATATATATACATATGTTGTGTTTAAATTGACGCTAAAAACAACAACTACGAAACAACTGTTTAATGTGAGTTAGGTCCTCTGTGGATTTGATACTGAGACAGCGCCATCTCGGTCGACTGGTTTCGGTCAGCCAGGATTCAGTTTCCGTGAAGAACTTTTAGTTTATTTTTGATGTTTCGGCGGACAGGTTGACTATATGTTTTGATATCGCTTTTCAGGACTTGTTTTTACATTTAGTCAAGTTATGACTAAATGTTTTAACATCGAGGGGGGAATCGAGACGAGGGTCGTGGTGTATGTGTGTGTGTGTGTGTGCGTGTGTGTGTGTGTGTGTAGAGCGATTCAGACTAAACTACTGGACCGATCTTTATGAAATTTGACATGAGAGTTCCTGGGTATGATATCCCCGGACATTTTTTTCTTTTTTTCAATAAATGTCTTTGATGACGTCATATCCGGCTTTTTGTAAAAGTTTAGGCGGCACTGTCACACCCTCATTTTTCAATTAAATTGATTGAAACTTTGGCAAAGCAATCTTCGACGAAGGCCGGGGTTTGGTATTGCATTTCAGGTTGGTGGCTTAAAACCTAATGATTGAGTTTGGTAATTAAAAATCGGAAATTTGTAATTAAAATTATTTTTTTTTATTAAACGATCCAAAAACAATTTCATCTTATTCTTCGTCATTTTCTGATTCCAAAAACATATACATATGTTATATTTGGATTAAAAACAAGCTCTGAAAATTAAAAATATAAAAATTATGATCAAAATTAAAATTTCCGAAATCGTTTTAAAAACTATTTCATCTTATTCCTTGTCGGTTCCTGATTCCAAAAACATATAGATATGATGTTTGGATTAAAAACACGCTCAGAAAGTTAAAACGAAGAGAGGTACAGTAAAGCGTGCTATGAAGCACAGCGCAATCGCTACCGCGCCAAACAGGCTCGTCACTTTCACTGCCTTTTGCACTTGCGGCGGACTACGTTCAGTTTCATTCTGTGAGTTCCACAGCTTGACTAAATGTAGTAATTTCGCCTTACGCGACTTGTTTCTTCTTCCTTTCTATTTGCGTAATTTTGTCTTCCTTTCTTTCGCTTTTTCTGTCCAGATTGTTTTTCCTTATCCTACCACCACCCCCACCACCACCACCCCACACACACACACACTCACACACACACACACACACACAACACACACACACACATGACACACACGCTCACACACCACAACCACCACCGCCCCGTAAAATGACTCCTCGCCTGTGTCAGGGCCTATGGCCCTGTGGGTAACAACAACTTGAATTAATTCACAAACGCACTTTCAACGAAAACACGCTACATGTTGACAGAGCAGCACTTTTTGTTCTCTCAGTACATCGTCAGTAGGTGTGACTTTGCCCAAGTCCTCTGTGCACACATTGTGTTTTAGGGGCCAAACTTCTGGCATAAAGTCGGCATTTCCTTCAGAACCCTCTTGACATTTTGTCCCGTTACGACATCTAATAAGTATACCTTGTATACCGTTGAGCTCTGCAGGTCATATGTATACAGTGGAACCCCCCCCCCCCTTTTAAGACCCTCCCCCCCTCCCCTTCTTAAGAATATCCTACTATGAGTACTACGCTGGAATACTACAATGAATTTTTCAAACGGCTACACTGGCTTCGTCTTTCCTGATCGAAAGGGGGTGTACTGTTGGTATTTGTAGATAATAGACTCTGCATTTTAATGGTCAAATGGCGATTTCGGTATAAAAATGTAGACAAGGACCTTTAAACTCATATTCAACATCCGTTGTCCTATTTTGCGTGGGCTTGAGCCAGATCACACCGGAACAGAGAGGGCGGTCGGGAAAACAATAAGGTCATTCCAGCCAACAAAGGTCACAAATGAGCTACAGACAAGAGTGTTTTGTTCCGATGGCAAACGAGAGAGAACAAATAAACAACAACAACAACAACAA
>NC_090249.1:57691756-57711756 GCF_037325665.1 Littorina saxatilis
GACTCCGCATACCCTTGCTACCAAGTTGTCTTCCTCTCGGACGCCCTTTCAGTCCCTTCAGGCCCTAGAGAACGACAACCTCCCACAGCTGGCCAAAGCATTACAGATGGTCAACAAACAGAAGAGTTGTCCTCCAGTGGATACCAGCACACTGTGGGATACCAGGAATGAAAGGGCAGATGAGCTGGCAAAAGAAGGAGCCGTGGAAGACCAACCTGAAAACAGTGTCAGCTTTAGTGAGCAGAAAACAATCATCAAGGCATTGATGAGGCCAAGGACAAACAGAGATGACTACCACACAATGTCCAGAGAGCAGCAAGTCAACCTCATCAGGCTGCGTACTGGCCACAACAGGCTCAATGCTCACATGAACCTAAAGTTCAAGCTGGCGCCATCACCAACCTGTGCCTGCGGTCAAGAGGACCAAACAGCGGAACACATCTTACAGCGATGTCCCTTACTAGATGAGGAACGAAAAGAAGTGTGGCCGTCACCAACTCCCTTGCAGACCAAACTATACGGCAGTCGACAGGAGTTGGAGAAAACGACAACATTTATCACCAGTGCTGGACTGATTGTGTAACCTCTGCGAACGCCAAGAAGAAGAAGAAGAGAAGAGATCGAGGTTCCAAAACAAGCGTCTTCAATTAATCTGCCTCGACTGCAGGACATTCAGTAAAATACACGTAAGTACAGTATGTAGGATAAACAGAATACTACATGGCTTGCTGTGTCGTACCAGATTTACACTCGTTGCTTTTTCAAATTGTGAACAGCTCGCTTTCGCTCGCAGTTCAATATTTTTTTTAAAAAAACTCGTGTAAATCTGGTACGATACAGCAATCCATGTAGTATTCTCTATGTTCGGGCGGGGATGTAGCTCAGTCGGTAGCGCGCTGGATTTGTATCCAGTTGGCCGCTGTCAGCGTGAGTTCGTCGACACGTTCGGCGAGAGATTTATTTCTCAGAGTCAACTTTGTGTGCAGACTCTCCTCGGTGTCCGAACAACCCCGTGTGTACACGCAAACACAAGACCAAGTGCGCACGAAAAAGATCCTGTAATCCATGTCAGAGTTCGGTGTGTTATAGAAACACGAAAATACTCAGCATGCTTCCTCCGAAAACGGCGTATGGCTGCCTAAATGGCGGGGTAAAAAACGGTCATACACGTAAAATTCCACTCGTGCAAAAAACACGTGTACGTGGGAGTTTCACGAACGCAGAAGAAGAAGAAGTATTCTCTAATGTTCAAAACTTATAAACATTGAGAAAAAAAAGAGTAAAAACATGCACACAACTCGCAACTTGTTTTTGCTTGTGTAGTTGTTGTATTGTTGCTGTAGGCCTATTGTTATTGTATTGTTGTTGTTGTTATTGTTAGTCTACCTGATTGAAAAAAAATCGGTCAATGCATGCAAGTCAAACTGAATTTGAGTAAATATTGGGGGGGGAAAATGGGTGCGTCTGGATTCGTGGTGGCGCATGTGTGTGTGTGTTTCACGTACTGAACTTGAATAGAAATAGTGGAATGTCTGTGACAGTGCCATGCAATGGGTACCGAAGTGTGCATGTGCGTGTGTGTGGGGGGGGGGGGGAGGGGGCGTGTGAAACTTTCAATCGACAAGTTCAAAATTCAGAATCAGGCCAACGAAGGTCAAACAACTTGGACCATATACAGCGCATATATATCCAGCTTTATCTTTCATTCCAAGCATGCACGCATAGTAGACCCACACATATTTGCACAGAAAAAAAAATGACAGAAAAGCAGAATAAACCCTTTCAAATTCCTAAACACAGCTGGACAAATAAACACTTCCACAATCTCGGTACACCGTCTCGGCAAAAAAAAACAAAAGCAAACGAGACTTGGGGGGTGACTTTGACAATGCCTGATGTGCGTGATGACGTAGGTTGATGACTGCATTCAGTTTCGCTCAATGGTGGACCAACACTACACATTGCCTTGTTCAGTTGTGTGATAATAACGTGTATTCATAGATCTATAATAGTAATATCGTGTATTCGTTGAGCTACTGTGCACTTCAAGAGAGTGTGTGAGATTAGGTCAGATTTCCGCATGTAGGGGAAGGGCCCCTAATATGGACCACTTTTTGTTTATTGCTGATAACTAGCTTGTTTTCTTGCGAAGAAGTTTCATTTTGTGGTTGGTAGTCCTTCTCTCTTAGTTGAACAGTTAGGCCTAATTAGAGTGAAATAGCTTTGATAGACCTTCAGCAAAAATTAAATACAGAAAAAATCACAAATGGTCCATATTAGGAGCCTGGGCGCCCAATATGGACCAGTGAAGCGGCCTTCACGAATCACTGTAAAAAGCCCCCTATACTTCAAAATAACATGATACAACTTAGTGTGCAAGTCAGACTAATTCAAATATGCTTTAGATTTAGCTGTTTCGGGTTGATGAGAGCATTATTTGAAGCACACCAGGAAACTGAAGAAGCTTATCAAAAACAGAGTGAAAATAAGTGAAATTATCAACTTCCACAAAAAAAGACTATTTGTTATATTTTTTTTGAAATCTCGAGGGATAGTTATAGGTTATTTTCAGCAAGCTTCTTAATGAATTAATTAAAAGTGCCTTTAGTTTTTATTTTCTTTGATTTGTTGAAGGTGGTCCATATTAGGGGACTCACACATACTTTGAGGTTTTGCTATTATTTTTTGTTTGCAGTAGAAACTCGGGGTACACACTGTTAAAATGTAACATATACTGCCTTAGCTGTAATATATAGCCATTTTTGTGTTATGAAAGCTTTAGCTGTGGACAGAAACGAGTCCGTTTTAGGCGGCACATTTAGAGCGAACGCTGCCAAAAGTGAAAAAAAGCGAAAAGGTTTGTGTTTCTGCAACTGTTTTGACATGTGCAACTCAGGGTGAATAAAGCGAATGAAATTGTTTTGAGCGCTCTAGCGCCGTTAGTTTGTCAGAACAGGAGGTGGTCCATATGAGGAGCCTTTCCCCTACTGTTGTCACCACTGTCTTATCCTGTCGAAAGAGGACAGGGGAAAAAAGAAAGTGTGACGTACGTGACGGCCCCCTCTCTTTGTCTTACTCTCTCCGTCTCTCTGACCCGCCCCCCCCCCCCCTCCCGCCATCTCTGTCTGTCTGTCTGTCTGTCTGTCTCTGTCTCTCTCTCTGTCTCTCGGTCTGTCTCTCTCTCTTTCCCCAAAAGTGGCGTATGGCGGGGTAAACACGGTAATACGTACATACACGTAAAACCCACTCGTGCAAAAAACACGAGAGTACGAGGGCGTTTCAGCCCATAAACGCAGAAGTCTCTCTCTGTCTCTCTGTGTCTCTCTGTCTGTCTCTTTGTCTGTCTGTCTGTCTGTCTCTCTGTCTGTCTGTCTCTCTCTCTCTCTCTCTCTGTCTCTCTGTCTCTCTCTGTCTCTGTCTCTCTCTTTGTCTATCTCTGTCTCTCTGTCTCTCTGTCTCTGTCTCTCTCTGTCTCTCTCTGTCTCTGTCTCTGTCTGTCTCTCTCTCTGTGAATATTCTGTTTTTGAAAAAAAAACCACTATAAAACAATGCGATATTAATGTCACAAAACGTCTGAATGAGTTGGTACGCCTCCTTGTTTCTCCTGCAAATGAAAGATTATTGAACAGAAGGTATCAGAAAGGATAAGTGCTAATTAAGACAAATAATATAAAATGGAACTGAAAACAAGGAGGGAAAGAAGTAGAAGAAGAAACTGACCAGTTATTGGTCGTTAGGATGGAGGAAGTGTGAGTGTGTGAAGGTAGAAAACACATTTTTCTTGTTAAAAAAAACAAAGAAGAAAGATGTACCATGCGCCAAATTAACACAGTGATATATATGCATAAGCGTAGGCGATAAGCTTCAGGAATCAAACGTTAATCCACTATTGTGACAGAGTTAACACAAATAATTCCACTAATCTCGCGTTCAACATCCTGCAGCGCGGCATTCATTGACGGAGACACGCAGCCAATGCCCGCAATTGTCTCTGAGCAACGAACCAATGAAACCCGTTGTCTCACAATCATTTGCAACACCCCGCAGCATTTGACTGTTTCTCTGACACAATACAAAGACAACCGGGTGGTTCTTAGACTTACAAAACTAAAGCTACTAAAAATCTAAACTTCCTCCTTTCAAACTGAACGATGAAAATTTAGAGTGGAAAAGTCCTTCCCCTAATAGGACTATAAACCAGTATAATTAAATTAAAGGTTATTAATTTATACAATTCTTTTTTCTTTTTTTCCGGGCATTTTACTCACGCATTCTTTGGTTCTTTTCGGTGTATACAATTAAAAGATATAACCATCAAACTTAAATAACGCTGATTTAAGTTTGATGGTTATATTTTTTAATTCATTGTATACAGTTACTATTGGTGCAAAGCTGAGATAGTACCAAATAGCGTGAGTTACGGTGTTCATGTCAAACAGATACAGCCCATGTGAACAGTTACAATGAAGAAATCATTTGTGCGTGTGTCGCTCGCACGCTGGATCGTAATGTAACGTATTAGGGTGTCCTCGGTTTTGTCTGGGGCGGGTGTCGTCGGTAATCCACCCGACTAACCCCGGGTGAAATGAAGGGTAGGCAGACAGCAGAAAACTGCAGAGTTTCACACTCTGTTCTGGCATCGGTCCAGCCTAATGTTGACTCGCCCAGTAATGAGAATTTGACAAGCGCATGACTGGTTTTTAAGAGTGTTGACTGTTCGTCGAGAGCTCTTGAAATCCAATTAAACGGTGCTGCGAATGTCTATGGTTGACTAACATCTTCTTTACTCTTTCTGCACAACGAATGGCAGTTAAGGTTTAACAAGTAATCGCAAACTTACTCATCTGTTTGCACAATGCCATTCGCATTAAACGTAATGGGTTTTTTTATGGCAGATTTGCATGACTCATCATGTGAATGTTAAATGCCAAGAATAACTGCCTGGGCTTTGAGGGTTCGATCTGCAGATTATGTGTGGTTTTACGCTTCATGTTTCTTTGGTTTTAGAGTCAGGCCTATGATTGGCTTTTCAGAACATGCACCTAAATAAATTAAGGTTAACCGTAATTATTTAATGTTAACCTTAATTCCTGAACCGTTCGGCGTGCCCTAGGCCTACGCATATTTATAGCTAGCTAAATCTCTAATTCAAAGGGACTCATTTGTGATTTACAAAAATTTTTATTTTCTAATTCTTCATTTGTTTAAAAACTGTTTTTCTTTACTCTAGGTGCGTTGGCTTGGTAGAGTGTTTTATGTTGCTGCTGTGTGATTGACTCCAAAATATTAGCCAAGACTGAGACGACTCGCTTATAAGTGCAAAGTGGAATTCTAGCCCAAAATATACTGGCGTTAAAAGTTCAGGGCTACAAGTCTGTGTTGTGGATGCAGTTGCGCATGCGTATATATATTCGTGTCTAAACCTGTATATACCGCCTGTGGACGCTCTTCATAACAAGTTGCCAATTCCCATTTGATTGTTTGTCTATTAATTAATTTATTTATTTATATATATAAATATATATTTATTGTATCTATTTATTACTTACTTACTTACTTACTTACTTACTTGCTTGCTCGCTCACTCGCTCGCTCGTTCGTTCGTTCGTTCGTTCGTTCGTTCGTTCGTTCGTTCGTTCGTTCGTTCGTTCGTTCGTTCGTTCGTTCGTTCGTTCGTTCGTTCGTTCATTCGTGCATTCATTCATTCATTTAATCATTCATTTGTTCGTTCGTTCGTTCGTTTGTTCGTTCGTTCGTTCGTTCGTTCGTTCGTTCGTTCGATCGTTCATTCGTACGTTTGTTCGTTCGTTCGTTCGTTCGTTCGTTCGTTCATTCATTCATTCATTCATTCATTCATTCATTCATTCATTCATTTACTCATTTATTCATTCATCTAATTATTTTTTATGTTTTATTTTTTAACTTTGCGTCAAACCTTTTTGATGATCCGGAGGTAAACATAAACTACAATTGTGTGTAAAGTGCATCAGCAACACAAACAACCACCGAAGAAGCTGCTAACTACTAAACATACTTTGTTAGCTTGGCAAACGTTTTGTATTACCTAAACACACAGCTGCATGCATACGCTTCATGCGCTTTCCAAGTGTCGATGTACAAAATATGACGGTCATAAACAAGGTTCGCTTATCAAGGAAGGAATATCGTAACAGCGACCTTTCGTTCGACAGCGCCATGTTTCGAGTGTAAGCAAATACGAGGAACCAAACTCGTAGCATTATCCTATTGTGAATAATATGCCGACTACTCAGTGTGTGTTTGAGCAATGAACTGAGTTCACCTCATTCCGGTTCAACCGGGGGAATAATGCTGCAACTGGTATATACCGGTTCTGCACTGTTTGTGATCCGATTCTGGATATAGGGTGATAACTTTTCAGTTCTTCTTCTTCTTCTTCTTCTTCTTCTTCTTCGTTCATGGGCTGAAACTCCCACGTTCAATCATGTTTTTGCACGAGTGGGTTTTTACGTGTATGAATGTTTTTACCCCGCCATTCAGGCAGCCATACGCCGCTTTCGGGGGGTCTTTCCATTTCGTTCAGCACGGACGCGTAGGATTTGTGTTAAAACGGATTATTGGTGTCCCTGGTGTAAGTTTGTTGCAGCTGTTGTTCATCTTCAAGAAGTACAAAACTGACAAAGGAAACAGCATCTTTAGTCTCACTCGCTCACTCTGTAATGCAATTGATCAACCAGCCAGTAAGTCAGTTTGCCAATCAACTTACCTTCAAATCAATCAACTAGTCAACGATAGTCAACTTGCCAACCAATCCATCCATCCATCCATCCATCCATCCATCCATCCACAATCCATCCATCCACCATCCATCATCCATCCATCCATCAATCCACCCATCCACCTATCCACCCACCCATCTATCCATCCGTGCATCAACAGACAGAAGAAAAGCAGGCACACCAGTAACGTCTGCTCCGCTAGCTACAAACAACAGCAGAAGGACCGTCTAGTCTTGCTACCTCTGACACCCTCTCCCGTTGTTTCTTCTGTCTCAAATTTTCTTTGCCCAGTAGGTCAAGAGAGATTAGTGTCCTTGCAAAGAGAAGTCCAACAGATCGATTTGTTTGTCCGGATATTAGTGTCGGCTTGTGTAGACTGCAGTCAGATCTGTACACTACTCGTGTTCGGACGGTTTCTTAATTCATGCTAGCAGTATCGATAACGGTGTATTTTTGATTACTATCAGTTTTCAGGATTCCAAAAATAACCGCTTACAAAATCCTCTGTCGTGCGCAGACTTGCAGAGACTATGTCAACAATCTAGAGGAACAAAACATGTTGACTGCAGGATACGATGGTTTATTTCGGTACGTGGCATTGAACGGCTGAAGTGCTTGTTGTTACACCTATCTCTGTCCCTGACTGTCTCCCTCTCGCTCTCCTCCTCACCTCCCCCCCTTCTCTCTCTCTCTCTCTCTCTCTCTCTCTCTCTCTCTCTCTCTCTTTCCAGACTGGAGTATCAACCATTTTTCCCCATTTCTCTCTCTCTCTCTCTCTCTCTCTCTCTCTCTCTCTCTCTCTCTCTCTCTCTCTCTCTCTCTTTCCAGACTGGAGTATCAACCATTTTTCCCCATTTCTCTCTCTCTCTCTCTCTCTCTCTCTCTCTCTCTCTCTCTCTCTCTCTCTCTCTCCAAAAAGTAAATATTTACTACAACTTCAACCTATTTAGTTGATATCTGAAGAGCAAGGACAAACCAAACACTAATGTTTCGGGTTTCACACCAATAGGTTTAGAAGCCTGTGCTAACACGAAGAATCTTCAGTTAGCTAACGCCTGGAAGGATGAGTGACGGTTCATTTGGGAAGGACAATTTGGGATGGACAAAAGCTTTAAACATTTACACCAGTAGGTTTAGAAGTCTGTGATAACACGAAGAATAATCACCCAACTAACGCCTGGAAGGATGAGTGGCGGTTTATTTGGGAAGGACAATAGCTTTAAACATGTATACCAGTAGGTTGAGAAGTCTGTGATAACACGAAGAATCATCAGTTAGCTAACGCCTGGAAGGATGAGTGGCGGTTTATTTCGGAAGGACAATAGCTTTAAACATGTACACCAGTAGGTTTAGAAGCCTGTCACATCATTAGTCAGCTAACGCCTGGAAGTATGAGTGACGGTTTATTTGGGAAGGACAACAGCTTTGAACATTTAGACGTGCCATACTTACCGCTGCCGACACCAAGGGTACCCAATGGCAGCGTGCTTACGTCAGCGAGGTTCACCGCTATAGAGAGGTGACAAACTTGACTGGTGTCTCTCTGACACCAGTGACGCACATCAAAGAAAGCCGACAGATCCTGGTGTAATCTTGCTGGCCTTAGGAGAGATCGATGAGTGAAAAAGTCGACGCATGATATCTCTGGATTTGTTTAAAACAGCGCAAGACGGGTTAAACGTTTGTCTTCGTATTTGACTTTAAACTCGCGAGCGCTTTGACACTTGTGTAATGACTTCTTCCTTTGCGATCTTGAAGCGTTAAACAACTCTGGCGCTGGCATTATGGTCGTTGTCTATGAATTATTTTTTGTTTTGTTTTTTGTAATGCTTGTTTGTTATTTCTTACGAGGAAACTCTTTATATGTAAAATGTTGAATTTTAATGTCTAATGTAAAGCGCCATGAGACTGCCATTTGGCGGTGAACAGCGTTATAAAAGAATGTTTTATTCTTATTATTATTATTATTATTATCATTATATGTGTTCTTGGCCACTCACATTTTCTTCTGTCTTTTGAGTGTTTATTCAATCATAATTCTTAAATAAATATATGTGCAGGTTGACAGGGACCAGCGGGGAGGGTTGTGATTGCTACACAATGTTGGGTAAACCCCGAAATGGCTGGCACCAGTGAGCGATTGTTTTGCTTACGATAGAAAATTGAGTAAACGAACTTCTTAGTTTTCCTACTGATGGAAAGCACGAAAACAAATAACAAGAAAACAAAGACAGACAGATTAGATAGGAGTTATGAGTGCAGTTGTCTTTTTAAACGGTTAGGGAGTTCTAGACTTCTGCATGCATTAGTGTTTAAGTCTTTTAGGGAGGTCTAGGTTTCTTCCTGCATTAGTGCTTTAGTCTATTTGGGATTTCTTGACTTCTACATGCATTAGCGTTTTCTTTTTCTGCGTTCGTGGGCTGCGACTCCCACGTATACACATAGGCACGAATGGGCTTTTACGTGTACGGCGGCCGCTGACGGAAACTGAACGCGAGTGCAAGTCGATTTCAAGAGCAAATGGGTAGCGCTGTACTGTATGGCAGCTCGCTTTCCCCAGAGAGAAAGCAACCCGAATTTCCATGAGGGTAACCTCACAGGAATTATATAACACCCCCCCCCCTCTTACCCTTATCCTTATTGTAAAAATGTAACCGAGTGCCGAAACACTACGATCACCTCGGGAAGCGAAGTGCAATCAAACAGGTTTGAATATATTAGGGCTAATTTCTTAGCCCTATAAAAACTGTTATGCAAACCCAAAGGTTTCCATGAACATACAGACAATCGGAAACCACCAGACCCCATCACAAACAGAACTCTACAAACCACAGGTGTTGACTTTAAAGGCCAACAACACGGGTGCAGAGTCCGTTGCGAAAGGAGCGGTAGCCTCCCCTGTCACAAAATAATAAAATAATGCTCAATGTACGACCACAAACACAAATCTTCCAAGAAAGTATTGTGTCTACCCTCTATCGTCAGCTGAGAAGCACAAAAAGGTGCGTAAACATGTGCAAGTTCCGGGATTTAAATCAGGATTTATGGCTTACAGACGATTACAAAAGAAAAGTTTAGCTGAAACTAAAACACAAATGCGTTAGAATCACGCACTTATTCAATCTAAGATTTACATGCAAATCGGTGTAGCTTACAAGAGTAGCAGGTGGTGGCAACCCGTAAGAGTACGAACACAGTAGAGGTATTTACACTTGCGCGTTAGAAACAGCACGAGTTCAAACAATGTTTTCTCTAGTCCGATTTATTTTCAAGAAAGGTAAATACAGTCGAACCTTTCCCAGCGACCACCTCTCGATAACGACCTCCTGCCCATAACGACCACCCCAATGGATCCGCAAGGAGTTTATTTCAATGTAATTCACCTTTCCATAGTGACCACCTGCCTATAACGACCAATTTTGGTCGGTCCCTTGGATGGTCGATAAAGACAGGGTAGACCGTATCACTTTCAGTAAGATGCTGAAGTTGTGTATTTTTTTGTGACAAACGCTCAAAGCCACTACTGCCGCGCGCACAGGGTGTTTTCTTCAGGTGCAAAATGAACAATAGCTGACCGCGGCTGGCTCCCACTCGGATGGTAACTTTCTCGTGTGCCTCGGCCCTGGTGTCCGTGCCACACAGAAATAAGGGCGGTGATCGCACCAGATGTTTTGTCGACCGGTAATAACCGGTGTTGACCGGTATTAAACAAAAGGCAAGAGAACTACATCGATCAAAAAACGGTCACTTGTTCACGCAACCGGACTTTAAGATGGCATTTCAGCTTGGAGTCTTAAAACCTAATTAACTGATGTATTAAATAAAAATGTCCTTGAAATCTAAATTGCAATAACAGATTAAAAAAAATAATTGCAATGTATTCTAAATTATTTCCTGAATCCTAAGATATATATACATATGTTGTGTTTAAATTGACGCTAAAAACAACAACTACGAAACAACTGTTTAATGTGAGTTAGGTCCTCTGTGGATTTGATACTGAGACAGCGCCATCTCGGTCGACTGGTTTCGGTCAGCCAGGATTCAGTTTCCGTGAAGAACTTTTAGTTTATTTTTGATGTTTCGGCGGACAGGTTGACTATATGTTTTGATATCGCTTTTCAGGACTTGTTTTTACATTTAGTCAAGTTATGACTAAATGTTTTAACATCGAGGGGGGAATCGAGACGAGGGTCGTGGTGTATGTGTGTGTGTGTGTGTGTGCGTGTGTGTGTGTGTGTGTGTGTAGAGCGATTCAGACTAAACTACTGGACCGATCTTTATGAAATTTGACATGAGAGTTCCTGGGTATGATATCCCCGGATAATGTTTTCTTTTTTTCGATAAATGTCTTTGATGACGTCATATCCGGCTTTTTGTAAAAGTTGAGGCGGCACTGTCACACCCTCATTTTTCAATCAAATTGATTGAAATTTTGGCAAAGCAATCTTCGACGAAGCTCGGGGTTTGGTATTGCATTTCAGCTTGGTGGCTTAAAAACTAATGAGTGAGTTTGGTCATTAAAAATCGGAAATTTGTAATTAAAATTATTTTTTTTTATTAAACGATCCAAAAACAATTTTATCTTATTCTTCGTCATTTTCTGATTCCAAAAACATGTACATATGTTATATTTGGATTAAAAACAGGCTCTGAAAATTAAAAATATAAAAATTATGATCAAAATTAAATTTCCGAAATCGTTTTAAAAACTATTTCATCTTATTCCTTGTCGGTTCCTGATTCCAAAAACATATAGATATGATATGTTTGGATTAAAACACGCTCAGAAAGTTAAAACGAAGAGAGGTACAGTAAAGCGTGCTATGAAGCACAGCGCAATCGCTACCGCGCCAAACAGGCTCGTCACTTTCACTGCCTTTTGCACTTGCGGCGGACTACGTTCAGTTTCATTCTGTGAGTTCCACAGCTTGACTAAATGTAGTAATTTCGCCTTACGCGACTTGTTTCTTCTTCCTTTCTATTTGCGTAATTTTGTCTTCCTTTCTTTCGCTTTTTCTGTCCAGATTGTTTTTCCTTATCCACACACACACTCACACACACACACACACCCACATAGACACACACACGCGCACACACCACAACCACCACCGCCCCGTAAAATGACTCCTCGCCTGTGTCAGGGCCTATGGCCTGTGGGTAACAACAACTTGAATTAATATCACAAACGCACTTTCAACGAAAACACGCTACATGTTGACAGAGCACGCTTTTGTTCTCTCAGTACATCGTCAGTAGGTGTGACTTTGCCCAAGTCCTCTGTGCACACATTGTGTTTAGGGGCCAAACTTCTGGCATAAAGTCGGCATTTCCTTCAGAACCCTCTTGACATTTTTGTCCCGTTACGACATCTAATAAGTATACCTTGTATACCGTTGAGCTCTGCAGGTCATATGTATACAGTGGAACCCCCCCCCCCCTTTTAAGACCCTCCCCCCTCCCCTTCTGAAGAATATCCTACTATGAGTACTACGCTGGAATACTACAATGAATTTTCAAACGGCTACACTGGCTTCGTCTTTCCTGATCGAAAGGGGGTGTACCGATGGTATTTGTAGATAACAGACTCTGCATTTTAATGGTCAAATGGCGATTTCGGTATAAAAATGTAGGCAAGGACCTTTAAACTCATATTCAACATCCGTTGTCCTATTTTGCGTGGGCTTGAGCCAGATCACACCGGAACAGAGAGGGCGGTCGGGAAAACCATAAGGTCATTCCAGCCAACAAAGGTCACAAATGAGCTACAGACAAGAGTGTTTTGTTCCGATGGCAAACGAGAGAGAACAAATAAACAACAACAACAACAAACAAGCAAAATTGTGACATTTATATTTATTACTTTTTGAAAGCTGAAAGTAAACGGGACTATGCCCTTTTAATGATACATTAATATGATACGATCAAGTGCAAACGCTGATTTCTTTAGCAAAAAGTAAGACAAATTTTGACATATATTCATCACTTTCCGCAAGCTGAAAGTGAAGAGTACTATCTAAATGCCCATTTAATGATACATAAAACTGATAAGATCAAGTGCAAAAGCAGATTTGTTTAGCAAAAAGCAAGCAGAGTGTTTGTTTATGTGTTTTTGTCGACGCAGTCTGCAAATAGCCCAGCTTTTGATCAGATATTGTTCAAACACTAGAAACCTTGAGGAAACTGTGATGTTCAAAGCGAGGGAAACAATCGGAGCAACCACCATTAACGACACCGTGTGCCCAACATTAAATTAATCTTGTACAGGCCACAAGCATTGTTCTCATTAGGTAGGGTGTTTTTACTAATAAGAAGTGTTCAGGACGTTCTTGTCTGTACTGTAACAATGCAGTTTTGGACTGGGTGGCCGAGTGGTAACGCACTTGCGCTCGGAAGCGAGAGGTTGCGAGTTCGACCCTGGGTCAGGGCGTTACTCAATTTTCTCCCCCCTTTCCTAACCTAGGTGGTGGGTTCAAGTGCTAGTCTTTCGGATGAGACGAAAAACCGAGGTCCCTTCGTGTACACTACATTGGGGTGTGCACGTTAAAGATCCCACGATTGACAAAAGGGTCTTTCCTGGCAAAATTGTATAGGCATAGATAAAAATGTCCACCAAAATACCCGTGTGACTTGGAATAATAGGCCGTGAAAAGTAGGATATGCGCCGAAATGGCTGCGATCTGCTGGCCGATGTGAATGCGTGATGTTGTGTAAGAAAAAAAATCCATCTCACACGGCATAAACAAATCCCTGCGCCTTGAATAAATTATGTGCGCGATATAAATTGCACAAATTTTTTTTTTTAAAAATCCCTGCGCTTAGAACTGTACCCACGGAATACGCGCGATATAAGCCTCGTATTGATTGATTGATTGAGTTTTGAATTCGATGAGAAAGGAATCGTAAAGTCCTTCCTCAAAACCCAATAAAGACGACATTGTGTTGTTTGTTAAATAAGTTGGTTGCCAACGTCCTCATTATATGAAAGAAAAGAAATATTTACCAGCAAAGACAAAGACAGAACAATTAACATCGTCTGTTTGAACAGCAGAACGACTTCTTAATCATGTAGTCCCTATCTTGACGAGTAAAGATTGCTTTAAGTACTGTTTGTCTCTTCTTCTGTTTCTTTCTACCAGAACTTAACCGACTCATCAAGTTCAAGACTATACTTTGCGGATGATGACATTATTCAGTTTTACTGCAGTAAAACTTTTTATTGCAGTAAAACTCATTTAAGTTTTACTGCAGTAAAACTGGGTTCGTGCTTTACTGCAGTAATCTTCATTTTTGTTTTACTGCATTAAAACCGACTGTTGGGGCGGATGATGACATTATTCAGTTTTACTGCAGTAGTTTTACTGCAGTAAAACTTTTTTTTACTGCAGTAAAACTGAATAGTGTCATCATCCGCCAAGGATACAAGACCGTATAAGGTAAGCTCTGACCGCTTAACTTACTTTTGAGACTTCTGCATCATGGAGAAAAAAAGAACCGTTTTGATGCTGTCATCATAGCTTACTGCGATGTTCACCTCAGCCAATCGCAATGCAGCTTCACAGGAGGTGGCATAGAAAAGACACGACGGTAAACAGGAAATGCGTAACTACGGAGACCGCAACGCATGCCGGGGAATGTGTTATAACAATGGTTACAGTTGTCACGTTTTTGGTAAAGCATAACATTTGCAATTTAAGTGAATATTCTTATTAAGGCTTTAATTTACACTTCTCCAGTCAAAGAGCTCTGCTTGCTTCATATACATGCAAATAACACTTCTGGGAGACAATTTTCAAAAATGAAAATAGTGAGTATGCTACCATCTTGGTTTGGTAATCTTTGAAACATACACACCCACACACACACTCACTCTCGCACGCACACACACACACACACATGTACGCACACACACACACACACGCAAACACACACACACGTACCCACACACACACACACACACGCCGTGACGAGTACAAAAGCTCCCGCTAGTGTCCCCTTTCGGTCCTCGTCTCTCGGGTCCGGGTTGGTACCATCTTCTTTTTCTTCTTCTTCTGCGTTCATGGGCTGAAACTCCCACGTTCACTCGTGGTTTTCCACGAGTGGATTTTTACGTGTATGACAGTTTTTACCCCGCGCGCCATTTAGGCAGCCATACGCCGCTTTCGGAGGAAGCATGCTGGGTATTTTCGTGTTTCTATATCCCACCAAACTCGGACATGGATTACAGGATCTTTTCCGTGCGCACTTGGTCTTATGCTTGCGTGTACACACAAAGGGGGATAATGCACTGGCAGGTCTGCACATAAGTTGACCTGGGAGATCGGAAGAATCTCCACCCTTAACCCACCAGGCGGCAGCGGCCAGGATTCGAACCCACGACCTTCCGCTTGGGAGGCCGGCGCCTTACCACTAGGCCACTGCGCCCGTCTGGTACCATCTAATATGGCGAGTCGGTCGATGTCACACATGATGATTTTTGTGAGAATGCCGAAGAACGGATTACCTTGAAGTCAAACACTTATTCTTTAAAATGTCAAAAGATGGGAGAACATTAATATAATTTCCCCAGATTAAGAAGCTGTCCCTGCATTTCTTCTCTCGAAATAGATGATGACGCGTTCCAAAAAGAATCTGTAGCTTGGAATCACATTAACACGAGAAAACTGTCAAGTGAACCCCAAAAATAGAATTTCACGGATTTTAAAAAGACAAAACTATCCAAATAAGTTAATCAGACAACCCCGCAAGAAGCTTTACTACAACAAAAAAGAATCTGTAGTTTGGAATCAGACTAACACGAGAAAACTGTCAAGTGAACTAAAACAAGTATAATTTTACGGATTTTAAAAAGACAAAACTGTCCAAAGAAGTTTATCAGACACGAAGCTTTACTACAACCAACAAACAAACAAACAAAATACATACACGCCGAACGTAAACTTTTAACCTTGTTCAATTTACCTTTCCTAATCGTTCATGAAAACAAATTGTGACAAGGACAAGAAGTTGACCTAGCTATACCCAGGATTGTGGCGATAAGACTGTAACTATCAAATCTACGAGTGCCTGCACTGATCGAATCTAAGCATTAAGAAATCCTTGACTTTTTACCATTTGATTTATCGCAATGCGTTGCAGATCGGAAGGATGTAACTTGACTAAAGTTGCATCTACTGTTCACCAATCAGATACTTAGAGGAACAACAGCAAAAGTTTGATTTTGTTTAGTGCGTTTGATGTTTTCAACATCCCTTCCACTGTTATAGTTATGTCGGACCGATGCGTTTTAGTTCCTTTCTCGGTTCGCACGGTCGATAAATAAAACTGACTTGTCAACAGAAGATGTTTGAGCTTCCAGCAGCTGGCACATGGAGGCTACGTTCCACCATCCTGAACTCAGGTCAAAATGAGTTCGGCTCATTCTCTCCCTGACCAGACGCGACAGTCCTACGCGAATCTATCAAAACTAGGAATACAGAGTTATATCCCATTTGTTTTTCGCGAGCATTGATCTAAATTTGAGATCAGTGTTCGCGAGACGAAAATGATTGCAGATTGGCCGACTTCGACAGTGATCTCCGTTCTGTTCTTCACAGTTATGATAAAGACATCGTTCTAAGGTCAAAACAAGTCGAAATTTTGGGACTGCTGCCGGAAGGAGACCGTAATATATGGTTGCATCACTACAGAAAAAATCGTCTGCTTCAGCGAACGCCGAAACCAAACGGTTGATTATCACGTGACACTTTTGCCATATTTAGAGTTGTTTGCACAGTAAATACAGCCGCGAAAAAATAGCTCCCTTGAAACTGTCTTACAAATCAATTCCTTTGTAATTTAAAAATTACACAACACCATGAAAAATCATTATCGACGATCGCGAATCTGCTTATATCAATAATACATTACAAAAAGCTCTAAATATGTTTAAAAAAAATTCGGTTTCCTTGCCAGACAAGGAAACTCAAGGCATCCTGTCAGGGAGAGAATGAGCCGAACTCATTTTGACCTGAGTTCAGGATGACGTTCCACATGCAGGAAAGAGAAATCGCGCACAGACCCCCCCCCCCCCCCCCCCCCCCCCCCCCTCCCTGCTGTCATCCCTGGAGCCTCGTGTCAGACATCTCCCCCCCCCCCCCCCCTCAAGCCACCAAGCTACTTGTATGGTATACTGTGTCAACAACAACAACAACAACAACAAGAACAACAACAACAACAATTAGTCTATCAATCAATCAATCAATCAATCAATCAACCAATCGATCGGGGTGAAATTCTGCCAGATGATATCAGCCGATAACAGTCACAGTACCCAAACCAAGTCCACGAAGGACAATTTTGAGAAGTCCTCAAAACACAAGCAAGGACAAGGTACTCTCCAGCGTTCAACGAGCAAGGGAGATAAATCAGCCATCGACACATGACAAGTCCCGACCAAAACCTTCAATTGAGGCCCAGCATATATCTACATAGCCGCCGCTGAAAGGTACAAACGCGTTTCGAGGACCCTCTCACATTTTACAACCCGAGTCAGAAAATGTCTTTGAAGAGGGCACGCGGGCTGGCACCGTGCCCAAAAACTTCTCTCCAAACTCTGTTTCACAGGTGTTGAGGAGGAGGAGAAGGAGGAGGAGGAGGGAAAGAGAGGAGGTGGAGGGGGGGGGGGAAAAGGGGAGGGGCAAGGTGCAAGGGTCATCTTCCTAGGGTGGACTTGATGTGCAACCTTGTGAAGTGGCGATTGAATCAGTTTCATAACTTTATATACACTTGCAAAAAAAACAAAAAAACCCACATACACACACTCACACAAAAACAAAAACAAACAAGAAACCCCAGCAAACAATGCAATAAACAACAACAACAACAACAACAACAACAACAACAACAACAACAACAACAGAAGAAAAACCTCTATACGACACAGAAGTACTGAACAAATAACATGCAAAACAAAGCATAAACAACATCTCATGCACCCAAACAAAACATTAACTCCAAGAAAAGACAATAACGATCTTTGAAACGCAAGCCTTGTAAAACTTGTAATGACAAAGGAACTTGTAAATCAACCTAACAAACTGCAAAAGTATACTACAGAAAGGGTGCAAAGTTTTGCACTAAGACAATGCGATCAACGTCTTGCCTTGCTACAGACGTTTAAATCACAGACGGTACTGTTTGATGAATGACAGACTGTCACGATATTGCCTCGTTATTGATGGCCGCAGGAGCGGTCATCTATTGGAATGCATTCGGAGAGGTGGCATGTCTCGTTTTGTTACCGTTCTCACGAGATCAGTTTTCTCTCTCTCTCTCTCTCTCTCTCTCTCTCTCTCTCTCTCTCTCTCTCTCTCTCTCTCTCTCTCTCTCTCTCTCTCTCTCTCTCTCTCTCTGTATGTATGTCTTTGTCTGTGTCTCCCTCTGAGTCTCTCCGCTTCTGTCTTTCTATGTCTGTCTCTGTCTATGTGTGTGTGTGTCTCTCTCGCTCTCGCTCTCTCTCTCTCTCATCCGACTCCTGGCACACAGGTCAAAGCAGAGGTTAACTCGAGTGCACGTGTACCTAGCAGGAGGGGGGTGATTCGGGTCAGAAGTGGGGTAAAGCACTTTGGTCTTCAGTCTTTGGGTTATAGCTTTCAGTGGAGAAGATGCCAACATGAAATTGCACTATGCTCTACTATTTATTGTCCTTGTCTATCGGACACGAAGAAGGGAAGCTACACTCGCCCCAGGCCATTTTATATACTCTTTGTTTCCTGAGCCTGGACCATTGAGACGGTTACCTCATAGATCTGTTCATTCTTCAGTTTGTCGGTGTCAAAAGTTATACCCCCATTCCACACAACCGTTCTTTGTCCCGTTCCCGTACCAACCAAGGAATGCTGCCACAACAATGGAAAGCTGCGCAAACGGCCGTTTTTTGGCATCTCTCAGCAGCGTCTGACCATAGTGGCAGCCGTCCTTGGTCGGTAAGGGAACGGGACCTAGAACGGATGTGTGGAATGCGGGTATGACAACTCAGTGTGTGAGAGCGCTACCGTTGTGTCACCGTTGTTTTAAGTTCCTTTAACGATCCAAGCGTTCCGTTACCGATGGGTTGAGGTTCCATTACCGTTCATTCTGATCGGGAGGGGAACAGCTAAAATTTTGAACATGCAACCCAAACTCAGCCGTCCCTACTGACCCTACTGTTCAAAGCAGTTCCGTTAACGATCAGTTACGTTCATTGCGGTTCTGTCCCGATCCCTCCCGTGCCCGCACCGTTCCTTGGTCGGTACGGGAACGGGACCTAGAACGGTTGTGTGGAAAGGGGGTATAAGACTCGACCACTTGGCTTATGGTGGAGACAGCTGGAAGATCTCTGGATATAATTGAAGAGGAGTAGTCTTCCTTTTAGAAAATGTGAACTCTGCCTTGCAGATTACAAATTTTTGCTGTTGGGGCTGGGTAAAGGGAGTGGCGGGTAAGGGGGTGGGGGTGGGTAAGCGAGGGGTAAGAGAGACGAAAGAGAAAACTGGACAGGGAAAAGTCACTGCCTGAAGTATTCAATAAAGCCACACACACAAAAAAGAAATTACCACATATGCAGGTTTTCAATTCATATTTTTGCAAAGTATCTGCACAAGCATGTGTGCTTCTGTGGGTATGTTCGTGGCTGCTTTCATGGGGTGCCTGTATCCTCAGGCTGCTTTCATGGGGCGCCTGTATCCTCAGGCTGCTTTCATGGGGAGCCTGTATCCTCAGGAATTTGAGGATTTCTTTTATCTCTCTTTTTCTGACACTGTTGATTTAACGTCATTTTTACAGGACAGTTTTTTTCCTTTCAGTTATAAGTTGTAGTAGTTTGACCTTATTGTTTTAGGACAAGTAGAGCTCGTTCACCAGTAGCAAAGACTCACTCAGTCCGTCAGTGTGCCTGAGTGTGTGTGATGGGGGAGGGGGGGGGCTCTCCCGTGACCGGCCACCTGCAATGTACGGACAGGTTTGCACTGGCCCAAGGGTGTCCGTTCATGAGAGGGACTGCTGTAACAGCAAAACTAGTGTGAAACATAAGTAATCAATTTATGCACTTGACTATATTCACAACAGGGACCTATCACTCTTCTTTGCATGTTTTTATGTCTACGGATTTTCAAAATACTCTGCAACACATGTAACCCAAATTCAACATGTGCCCGTACAATACCGCTTCTTTTATGAAAACATTGCTTCGGCCATGTTGATTTTAATTAACCAATGTTCTTG
>NC_090249.1:57714256-57739256 GCF_037325665.1 Littorina saxatilis
AAGTTGCTCTATTTTTTTTTTAAATAATAAAAACGTCCACCACTGGCCTCTCAGCCGGATTATACACTGTAAACGGAAATGTTCCACTTTTGAACAGACTTTTTTGTAACCAGTTGTGAACAGTGTGTGAAGTACTATATGATTCTACCAGCAAAATTAGCACACGCAGTAGGCCTAAACACTGTGCTACTTTTTCTAGTAGAATTGTGTAGCTTGTCACACGGTGTTCACAATAATTAACAGGTTCCAAAACTGAAGCGTGTTCAAAAGTGGAAGACTTCAGTTTACAGTGTGCTATCGTTTTAAGCTCCAGGAGGGTCACGTGCTTACATTTGCTGTCATATTGATGTCACTCTTTGGTCACAATCGTAACAGTCAACAAATAAATATCTTTGTTCCAACAGGTTCGGATTTCTGTTTTGAAATGTAGGCTATTTGAAAAACACAAACACCCAAACTATCCAACAGAAGACAGAAATAATCGCTTAGTTCAAGTTTGATGACGGGAAAGCACTTAAATGCTTGTGTATCAATAAACATGCTTTAATGTGTTTGTTTATCGATACATGAGACAATTAAATAAGATGCCCGCTAAACACAAAATGGCGGTCATCGTGCAGAATACCAAAATTGCAAATAAAATAACAAATCCGCTAGGATAAGTAATTAATTGCGGTCTGTCATTTCTTTGGCGACTTCAAGTAAAGTGAACAAAAAACAAAAATAAATCAAGCGAAGAAAAGGCTATCGGGAATAGATGAGAGTCAGGTAGCTTTCCGTTAAATCAAGAACCCGGCTGCAATTAACATTTCATAGAGATAAATGTGTTTTCTCTACCAATCGTATAAGCTTGTTTAAAACTAGCACTTGAGCTTAACGGTTAAATTATGGACACACGTGCCGTCTCTACGAAACTGTGACGAAAGTCTTAGCAGACGACACAAGGAACTTAGTCGATAAATATCGACAGGGGGCCGACAAATGGTTTAAATGGGAAATGTGTGTATATGGGTGTGGGTTTGAAACAAACAAACAAACCAACCCATGTGAACCCCGGGCCGCAGGCCTTCGATGTAGTGATTGAAAAAAAAGGATGTTCTCAAATGGTTCAATTCTCATTTGGTCTGATTCTCAAATGGTACCGGTATACTCCCCCCCCCCCCCCCCCCCCCTGGCCGCAGGCCTAGGAGTAAAATTTTATAGACACTGACCTTCTTCCCAGGGGTCATTGACCCAGTTTTAGCTATGAGAGGTGGTTCGCCCAGAGGCTGTAGAGTATACTGGGGCGGTCTCTTTGATGTCTTGAGAGGAAACTTGGCCAGGGTAGTACATGCACCAGAACTGGTGGACACCAAGGACAAACATGAAATCGAAGCAGTTTGCTTTCAGAGGGAACGGTCGTCAGCAACTCAAACTTCTCTGTTTTCTTTTTTTTTTTAATCTGACTTTCTTTGTGGCCCCCTGACTCCGCCCCCCTCCCTCTGTAAGGACCCCCCTCCACAAGGACCGATTTTTGTCAACATTTTAAAGGTCGCTAGAGAGGGGTTCCACTGTATGACCTAACCGCTACTGGCAGACGGCCTCAATCTTCACGCGCAAAGACGAGATTAATAGGTGCTCGGTTTTGGTATTTTGAATTACATTACATTAAACCTTTGTTGGGTTTCATGGTCATGGCAACAGCCATAATAATATTACATGATGTATAATATCATATTTCAGCATATGTGAATTACATGTCATCATACTAAACTGTCATACATTTTTATTCCTACATTATTCTGATTGATCACAACCAAACCTACTATCATTGGACACATCCAAATGCAAGCGCCTGTTCTTGACAATTTAGATCAGTGCAATTTCCTGGGTCGGGCTTTGCCACAGACACTCACGGTTTGGCCTGTAGGTAAAATGTACAATGTATTTTCTGATTTGTGCACAAAAGCTTTTTTTCTTTTTTCTTTTTTTTAACATAACAATGTTTAATGTCACTGTATGTTTAAAAGACCATGGTCATATTTGTAAAAAAAATGTTAAATTAGAAAATAAATAACAGTTTGGTTCATGATTTTTCCTACACCTGTGCTAAAAATAAGAAATAAAAATGTCGGGTATATAAGTCACTCAAATACAGCTAGGTATGAATGGCTCGGTTTGAGTTTGTTGCAGTTGACCCTGCACAAAGCGACATATCATGTTTTTGTTGAACAATTTTGACGTCACCCCTCCCATAGGGTGACGTATTTCACAACTTCCTGTGTTACACAAACTCTGTGATGACCAATTTTGACGTCACCCCTCCCATAGGGTGACGGATTTCACAACTTTCTACAGATGAACAATTTTGACGTCACCCCTCCCATAGGGTGACGGATGTCACAACTTCCTGTGTACACAAACTGATGACGTATTTCACAACAAAATGGCGCTGCCCATGGTCAACCTCGAAACTATCCGTATAGAATGGGGGCGTCCTCGCCCCCATAAAAAGGGGGCTGAGCAGACGACAAAAGCAGACGACCAAAAATTGAAAGAGAGGCACGTCTCAGTCACTCGGCACCGGTGCTGCAAGACTTGAGAGCGTTGTGTTTGTGAATAAACAAACTTCAGAGCGAGAAAAAACATTTGGCGGAACATGAATTTTCATATGTGCACACATAAGAGCTTGGCGATTAAATCTTATTTGGCATGTGAGTCATCGGCCTTTGGCTGTGCGAACAAGTGGCTTTGCCGTTTGCTCGACATCTGATATCGAACAGATGTAAATTTTGTGCCAGTTTCAAGAAACGACTTGAGTGACAGTGTGCTTAAAGTGCTGGGGGAATGGGACATATGCACGCACACACTCTGAAGAGTGTAGAGGTGCCCAAGCACACCTGCACGGACGCACACTCAAATGAAAGCGCACTAACGCACGCACGCATAGAGTAGACACGCAAACGTAAACGCACAGACACGCACACACGCACGTACACACACACACATACATACACAGCACAACACACACGCAAACACACACACACACACACACACACACACACACACACACACACACACACACACACACACACACACACACGCGCGCGCGGTGTGTAATAAATAACAAACTGGCAGATAATTAAGATTCTATGTCAGGAAAACAGAATGATATTAAACACTAAAGATAACGGTCGATGTATAAAAAAACCCAAAGTGACCAAAACATCAATGTTGGAAAAAAATATCGTGACAAAAAAACAAAAAAACAAAAATTCGTGAGTAACAGATAAGTCATAACGAGAGAAATGACGTGCAAAGCAACAAGCCTAACCGCAAAACAAACCACGTAGCACAGAAAAGACACAACAAATCAAAGATAAAATAAATACACTTACAAGCTATAGCTATCCACATTAAAAGAAAACTGTCCCGCGGAACAGGCAAAAAATTTAATTAACAAAAAAAACAAGAAAAACGCCCCCCCCCCCCCCACCACCATCATCCAAGAAAAAGGAAAGCATGCTAATAACACGACAATAATTAACACCAGCATGTGCTATATATTGAACTTAGAGCGGACAACTTCCAGACAGAATGTACATCGACATTTAAAAGAAGGCTGGAAAATGACACTGAGCGACGACAACCAACTAACAAACAAACAGCCAGACAAGCAGGCAGGTAGACTGACGGACCAACAGACTGGCAGGCAGGCAGGCAGGCAGGTAGACAGGAGCGCAGGTTACTTTGACATATTTTTCTGCGAACTAAATATCGGTGTATACACCTTAATTGTGGGACAAATACCCCCTCCAAAAAATAAACAAAACAATATATAAATAAATAGATTTCTGGTAGGAAAAAAGGAAAAACAAGTCGCGTAAGGCGAAAATACAATATTTAGTCAAGTAGCTGTCGAACTCACAGAATGAAACTGAACGCAACGCAACGCAGCAAGACCGTATACTCGTAGCATCGTCTCTCCACCGCCCGTGGCAAAGGCAGTGCCCGTGGAATTGACAAGAAGAGCGGGGTATTCGTTGCGCTGAGAAGGATAGCACGCTTTTCTGTACCTCTCTTCGTTTTAACTTTCTGAGCGTGTTTTTAATCCAAACATATCATATCTATATGTTTTTGGAATCAGGAACCAACAAGGAATAAGATGAAAGTGTTTTTAAATTGATTTCGAAAAAACAAAATTTGATAATAATTTTTATATATTTAATTTTCAGAGCTTGTTTTTAATCCGAATATAACATATTTATATGTTTTTGGAATCAGCAAATGATGGAAAATAAGATAAACGTAAATTTGGATCGTTTTATAAATTTTTATTTTTTTTTTTACAATTTTCAGATTTTTAATGACCAAAGTCATTAATTAATTTTTAAGCCACCAAGCTGAAATGCAATACCGAACCCCGGGCTTCGTCGAAGATTACTTGACCAAAATTTCAACCAATTTGGTTGAAAAATGAGGGCGTGACAGTGCCGCCTCAACTTTCACGAAAAGCCGGATATGACGTCATCAAAGACATTTATCAAAAAAATGAAAAAAACATTCGGGGATTTCATACCCAGAAACTCTCATGTCAAATTTCATAAAGATCGGTCCAGTAGTTTAGTCTGAATCGCTCTACACACACACACACACACACACAGACACACAGACACACACACACACACACACACGCACATACACCACGACCCTCGTTTCGATTCCCCCTCGATGTAAAAAAGACACTTCTCGCTACGTAGCGGTACCCTGTTATAAGGCGATAGCTCTGCAGGAAAAGCGTTTCCCTTGCAAGAGAATAAAATAGTCCAGCCGTGTGATTCGGTCGTACTTTCCGGGAACATTCATCTCAAAATGCATACATCCTTTTTCGAATTCATAGTAAATAATCAGCAAACAAATCATGAATATATATCTGTTTGTGCCCATTTGTGTTCGGGGGAGAGTTAAAGTCGAAGTGTTACACTTAATGCGCTGCTTTCGTCAATGTTTACTGGTTATTATACCGAGTAACATTTGTGCCACTTGAGTCCCAAACAGTACCTTTTATTTTTAATAACAGCGCACATAATTTTTTTTCCTTCAGTTTTGTGTTTTGTTGTTTGTTTGCTTTCCCTGTTTATTTATTTGTTGTAGATAAATCATATCTTTCTTTCCTTTTTGGGCAGGAATGGGTTTGTCAGCAAAGGTCTTTTAAAAAACCAATGTTTTCACTGACAAGTGTTGTCTTGTTTTATAGTGTCCATTTGTAGCACGTTCATTGTCCGCCTGCCTGCCTCTGTTTGTATGCGTGTTCTGGTATTTTTTATTATTTTTTTGTTTGATTTAATATTCCACCGAAAGCGGCGTATGGCTGCCTAATAATTGGCGTGGTAAAAAACGGTCATACACGTATAAACCCACTCGTGCAAAAAACACGAGTGCATGTGGGAGTTTCAGTCTAAGAAGAAGAAGAAGAAGAAGAAACGAGAATATGAGGGAAAAAGTAACCGGGCACTTTTTTCTATCGAGTAAAGAAAATAACAACAACAACAACAACAACAACAACAACAACAACTACAACAACAACAAATGTACACCTACATATAAGCCACAATCAAAGTAATACAACCTACTCAAAATACGAAACTTTAAAACGGAGGTGAAATTCGGGAAAAGAAATAACAACATTGTCAAGAACCCACGCGTCAATATAATCAAGAAAGACAATCACCCTCTTATCAAGAAAGACAATCAGGAACAAATCAAAGAAAAGATCACTCACAGATACGCTGGAGACATGTGCCCTTCCTCCATGATAGTCTGAAGGCGTCCCATGGCATATTTCCGTTTGTCTTCCATCTTTCTTCGCTTCTTTCCACCTAACCCGTACCACTGGCCCCTACTACTACGCTCTCTTTTTCTTTCGCTTGATCGATCGATCTATCCAACGTTTGATTCTCTGACGTCACCAGCGCGAGGGGTGACAGGGGTATGAAAGGGAGGTAAAGAAAGGGAGGTAATGAAAGGGAGGTAATGAAAGGGTACGATTTCGGGACGTTTGCTTGAAACTCTTCACGTCACGTTCTCGCCTATCAGTTCTGTCGTTTGTCTACAGGGCAAAGTGTCTTGTACTGTAGATACGGAGCTAGGGCTGTGCGCCGTGGTGTTATACTTAGTACGTGGAATTCCAGGTGTTTATTAGGGTAACACACGTACGGACAGTCCTGGGTAACTTTTCACGGGTAGACCAGGGTCAGGTTTTGAACGCTCTCGACGGGTAAGGGAAAGTGACACTGACGATGTCCCGGAGAAATCAGCAGTGCATGCTGTGGGTTATAATTTGATTATAAAAATGTAAGAACGTGACAAAAACACAAACAGTCAGTATTTGAACTAAAAACACAACAACCAGTGTCGAAGTTGGTCATTCCACATTCTCTTACTGGGTATAAAGGTGTTAGGTTTATTCAAACTCTGACGACAGGTGTTTTCTCCCAAAATGTGTGAGATGGATACTTTGCTCCCCCGGAGGTACCTGTCCAGGTGTGATAAAAGCGAAGGGAAAGAAAGGAGGGGGAGTTAGAATCCCCCAGTCCAACAAACACCTGTACTGTTTGTCCTCACATGGTCGTATCCAATCACAGCGTTGTAGGCTACTGTTTACCTCACAAAACACGCACACACACACAGAGCTTTTTGTCTCTGGCTGCTATATTCTGTACACCCGCTCTTCTTCTGGTCAGTAATCACGGACAATCCTCCCTGTCTGGCGAGTTTGGTCGAAGCGGGGTAGGGGTAGATCCACCCCGAATGAGTGTTGGAACGGTTGTGCGTATACCCCATACACTTAATGGCGGCACAATGAGCTTACAATGACACTCTCCGTTCTGTAGACCTTATGGACTGCATTCACGCAAAGACAGACCGATTCCGACCCAGAAGGGATTAAGTGAGTATCTTGAAACTACAAGACTTGCACCCTTTCTTCCGCGAAGGTCAAGCTCTTGATATTTTAGGGGCAAAAGGCGGTAAGTCGGTTCTTCTTGCTTGAATGACCTGCGCCTTTTTTTATTCAATCAATCAATCAATATGAGGCTTATATCGCGCGTATTCCGTGGGTACAGTTCTAAGCGCAGGGATTTATTTTTAAATTTTTTAAATTTTTATTTTATGCAATTTATATCGCGCACATATTCAAGGCGCAGGGATTTATTTATGCCGTGTGTGTTTTACACAATACATCACGCATTCACATCGGCCAGCAGATCGCAGCCATTTCGGCGCATATCCTACTTTTCACGGCCTATTATTCCAAGTCACACGGGTATTTTGGTGGACATTTTTATCTATGCCTATACAATTTTACCAGGAAAGACCCTTTTGTCAATCGTGGGATCTTTAACGTGCACACTCCAATGATAGGTTGCGGTGTAAGTGTGGAGTGTTTGAGGGGTGGAATGTTGATACAGTGGCTCGTCGGCCACAGTAGTTTTTTGGCCTGTAATACATGGCTTATCTTTTGCTTTTCTCCAGAGCCACCCAAGCGTGTCCAGGTATTGGTGCCAGAGCCGGGCAGCAGAACGGGGCATAGCGATTAGGATCAGTCTTAAGCTAAGCGCCAGTACTGCCCATTGTTTCGTGCTTAGGCATCGGATAAAACACCACACAAAGTAATTTCTCAGATTTTAGATAATAAAGTTAATTTGATTTGATTTGATTTGATTTGATTCGATTGATTTGTAGTTTCTTGTGCACTGTTGTTGAAACAGGTATTGTCATGTTTTTTTTAATTTTGATTTTAATTTTTATTATTCGTGTTGCTTTCATGTTCATTCATTTACTTAAAATTATGAATTCAACTCAATTCGAAGATGTATATTTACTGTCACTTGTTTGTGTCTGTCATCGAGAGTGTCTGAAGAGTACATCTTTCAGCGCAGAGTCTCTCGTCTTTGTCTTATTCTGTACAAGTGACTGGGGAAAAAGAGACTGACATTTATAACCCCTTAAAACACCAGATTTGGCCATGTCATGCGGACGACCAAAACTGAGTCAACGAAGCGAATAATATTTCTATATACCAGTGTAACCGAGTGCCGAAACACTACGACAAAGAAACTGTTTGACTACGATCACCTCGGGAAGCGAAGTGCAGTCAAACAGGATTGAAAATATTAGGGCTAATTTCTTAGCCCTATAAAAACTGTTATGCAAACCCGAAGGTTTCCATGAACATACAGACAATCGGAAACCACCAGACCCCATCACAAACAGAATTCTACAATCCACTGGTGTTGACTTTTAAAGGCCAACAACTCGGGTGCAGAGTCTGCTGTGAAAGGAGCGGTAGCCTCCCCTGTCACACCAGTAATGTTTGATTCAATTAATGGTTTCTACTACATGAATCATGATCACCAGCAGCAGCAGCAGCAGCAGCAGCAGCAACACAAACGGCAGGAGCAGTATCACCACCCACACCCCCACCCCCAGTATCACCACCCACACCCCTACCTCAGCGCAAAATACAACACAATCTGAATTATTGTCTCGTCAGAGCAACAACTGTTTAACTTGAAAAACCTGGTTTTGAGAAAATGTCACTTGAAGTTTTTGATAAGACTGCATACATAATTGAGTGGCTGAAATCACATGATTCTATAATATAGACTACACCTACAGACAGCCACAGTCCGCCTTTCTGTAATTGAAACTCGTATCCGAATAGCAGATTTTATTTTGCACTAGTGAGCTCTCCTTGCAGCAGCGCTTACTAAACGGAATAACTAACTTACGACCGATCACAACCCTTACGACGAACGCTATCTTCTTCTTCGTCTTGTCGATCACACTAGTTATATTGTCAGCCCGGACAGCGAGGCGAATGATGCCGTCTTCTCCAGGTCTTCCTTTCCTCCGTACAGCTTGCAGTGGAGGGAGACTGCAGTTGGCCACACGGTTTTTCTCAGACTGTCAAGGATGGTGCATCGCTGGAGGATGTGTTCAGTGGTCTGGTCCTCTAGTCCACAGCTGCATGTAGGTGAGGGGACCAGCTTGACGAACGCTATGAAACCAGACCCTCTGAAACTCTAAGCACGCAGACTTTGGCACAGCCATTGGAAGGGTGTTGGTCAGGGGCGTTAATCCAACGAAATGGGTTATCTTTCCTTGCACACGAGTTCTGGCCCTGTGACAAAGAAATACAGATAATCGACTCATGTCATGAAACCATTGATATGTTTTTGTCTCTTCGTCGACTCCAAAGCAGTCTGATGTCACGGCGTGTCTGATGATGTCACGGCGTGTCTGATGATGTCACGGCGTATATTTTGAAAAGTTCAGTAGATCACATATCAAGGAATGTTTTTCCAGTAGAATGCCTCTGTCTGACGAGGTACCGACCCAGCCCCGCCCATCCCGCCGCCGCTTTGTAGTCGCCGACCTCACGGTCTACTTGCTTTCAAACTGTCAAGGGTGCCATCTCGCCCCCGCAAGCAGTTCTAACTCGCCCCCGTGTATTCCATGCGATGAAGTCGACGTTTCTCGTGCAAAACAGGTTATACAAAATAACACGTTTACCTGAGTTTTACCTGAGTTTCCTGTACCCTTTGCGATGAAGATTACTGTTGACGTTTCTCGTGCAAAACAGGTTAAAAAAACTGACACGTTTACCTGAGTTTGTCCTGAGTTTATGTCTGTGTGTATGTGTGTGGCGACGTCATAAACTGGCAAAGCCATAAACTGTCTGCGTTCTGTACTGTTTTGTGTGCGTACGTGTGTGTGTCAGTGTGTATGTGTGTGCGTGCGTGTGTGTTTGTTGTGTTTGTGTGTGTGCGCGCGTGTGTGTGTGTGTGTGTGTGTGTGTGTCAGTGTGTATGTGTGTGCGTGCGTGTGTGTTTGTTGTGTTTGTGTGTGTGTGGTTGCTCGTGCCTAAGACAGACGAATCGCCTCTATTGCTAAACTCAAGATAATTGGGGGCGAGATGGGAAGCGGCGAGTTCGGAAGCGGCGAGATGGGAAGCGGCGAGTTAGGCCGGGGCAAATGGGGACGTCACCCTCTCTCTCTTCACCCTTATCACCCCCGTTACCAAAGATTAAAGGCACACTCCCCTCGTGAAAAAAAATTGCCTCACCGTCTCAGATTTGGTCAGGATTGTACGTGGTATCAAATCATCCCTCCACTTGGTCACAAACCAAAAAACCCAGCCTTAGTGCTCTCTGCGCCCAGTGTTTTATCTTGAAAGAATTAATTTTGTAAAAGGCACTGAGACAATGAGGCGAGGTATTTTCGCGACGCGCAGTGGGCCTAAAACGAATATTCAGCTTCCTGCTATGAAATAAAAATCGTGAACCTTTGCGTTTAATAGCATTGATATATTTTTCTTTCTGCCATCTTGGCTTTGAAGAAGCAACACACGAAGCTGAGTGTTCGCCTTTTGATGGGTATGTCTGTTGTGTGTCCACTGTAACGATCGACAGATCGAGGTTCTTTTGAATGTGGTGTTTTGTCTGTAAACGTTCCAGAAAATACCTTCCTGTGTGTATGTTTTCTATCTTTTTTTATGTAGTCTCCCTTTGTGTGTGTGTGTGTGTGTGTGTGTGTGTGTGTGTGTGTGTGTGTGTGTGTGTTTGTGTGTTTGTGTGTGTGTGTGTGTGTGTGTGTGTGTGTGTGTGTGTGTTTGTATGTGTGTGCATTTGCGCAAGCGTGTGTGCGTGTGTGTGCATTTTGAAAGCATCCAAAACGCCGTGCTAGATTCTAGACAGTTGTTACCGATCTCATTATCAACCTAAATTGCTGCTCCCTACAGGTCAGCGCCTTCGTATGTTAGCTTTCAATTTTAGTCCTCATTCGGCAGCGCGCTGGCTTTATTACAAGTTCGTCGCTGTCTCATGTTCGGCAAGGGATTTATTTCTCAGTCAACTTTGTGCAGACTCCCTTAAGTGTCCGACCACCCTCCTGTGCACACATGCGCACGATTGGGATTCCAAGCTCACGGCAAAAGTCTCAGGGCTTGGAAAACACAAAGACACGCATACATCATCTTTCGTCCCATCCTGAACTCAGGTAAAATGAGTTCCTTCGGGTCTCATTTATCCCTGACAGGATGCCTTTGTTTTCTTCCTCAAGAGAAGAAATCCAATTTTTTATTTTTTTAAAAATTTTTTTTTAAACATATTAAGAGCTTTTCGTAATGTGTTATTGATATAAGCAGATTCGCGATCGTCGTTATGTAAGACAGTTTAAAGCGAGCTATCTTTCGCGGATGTATTTACTGTGCAAACAACTCTAAATATGGCAAAAGTGTCACGTGATAATCAACTTTGTCACGTGATAATAACAAAATGGCTACGGAGCGAATGTGTCCTTTGTGACAATGAAAAGACCGAGTCAAGCCATAATTATACGGTTTTAGGCAAAGTTGGATGGAAAAATGAACAGCTTGGTGAAATGGTAGAGTCTCGCAGTGGAGAATCTGTTCGTCGAGAGATAGAAGAATCGGCCATTCTGCAATCACTTTCGTCTTTTCTCAGAAACGTTAGTGAAAACATATGGGAGATAACTCTGTATTCTTGTTTTGATAGATTTCGGCTTTTAGCTCCGCTTCTGTCCCTTTACTCCGCGTAGTAATTATCCATCCTATCAGAGAGACATGAGCGAGAGCGAAGACCGATGATAAGAATGCTCTCGTCCGTGCTGAAGAAGACAGCCGCAGTGGGAAGGCTTGTTCGAGTCGAAATATCACACCATAATTATTGTCAGCATATTACCAATACAGTGGAACCTCCCTTTTCAGACGCCCTGTGTTCAGACTTCCTCCCTTTTGGGACCTTGCTTTTTTCAGCTTTCTTGTTCATAATTTCTGTAAATTTAACCCCAATTTAAGACTCCCTCCTGACAAAGAAAAATGTGAAAAAGGAGTGCGAATTTCCGTTAGGGGTAACCTCATAGGACGAGATGTTACAAATACCAAATATCAAAAGTGAGAGATAAATGCTGGCCATTTGTTGTTTTTTCCCTAATTTCAGCAGACGTTCTCATGTGTTCAATAAGATAGTGGTTTCGGCTGAGGTGCACGAAATAGTTACCAACCGGGTCGGAGCCAGCCGCAGTGTTGTATTGGTTGAAAATGAGATTTGTTGCGATTTCAACCAATCAGAATCCGCGCCTCGTTCCCACCAAGAACTTTGGATCATAACCACAATAGCCCGGCGGTAAAGACATCGGCTTTTAAACCAGGAAGGTTCGGAGTTTGAAGCTCAACTGTGTCTGATGGGTTCAGGGTGGAGATTTATCAGATTTCTAAGGTCACCCTACGGAAGAGAGCGAGGGAGATAGAGAGCGAAAGAGGGAGAGAGAGCGAAAGAGGGAGGGGAGAGAGAGAGAGAGACACACACACACACACACACACAAACACACACACAGAGAAACAGGCAGACAGACAGACAGGGAGACAGAAAGGTTGGGAGAGAGGGGGGGAGAGGGAGTATTAAAGAGAAAGAAAGAGAGAGAGAGACAGACAGTCAGCCAGCCAGCCAGCCAGCCAGCCAGACAGACAGACAGACAGACAGAAAGGTTGGGAGAGAAGGGGGGGGGGGAGAGGGAGTCAAAAAGAGAAAGAAAGAGAAAGAGAGAGAGAGAGGATGGGAGAAATAGAGGGGGAAGGTACAAACACGCAGACAGAGAATGAGACAGAAAGACAAACACAAAAGATGCACAACACACCAAGGAGACACCAACACAAACAAAGCACGTGAAACATTTTTCTGAGACACAATACAATACAATACAATACAATAACTATATTAATCTCTAAAAAAGAAATTGCATTGCTGAGCTTTTGTGTCCGTAATAAAACATACATAAAACATTCAAAAATAAACATTTGTTCTTTGTCATTCATACATTCTTGTGTTCTTATACATTTCTTCATTCATACATCAATATTCTATCATAATTATGTACATACATTTATTGTGAATAATTCTCAACAATCTCAAGATAAGAATACAAAGCAGAACACCTAAAGTAAAAAAAATAAAAAAATAAAAAAAAACCCACCCAGATACATAACCATTAACATAATTATTTCAAGCATTTACTCACCCAGTTATGTCAGAACCCTTCTTCGTGAATAATTCTCAACAATCTCAAGATAAGAATACAAAGCAGAACACCCAAAGCAAAACAAAAAAAACAACAACAAAAAACACAACAGATACATAACTACATAATTATTTCAAGCATTTACTCACCCAGTTATATCAGAATCCTTCTTCGTTAAAATAACCAAACCAGAGGACGTCCTCAGACGCAGAAACTCGCCGCGAGTGAGTGAGTTGAGCAGCTTTTCGCAACAGCCTCCACACAATCCACGAGGAAGGCGAACAAGCTGATGACGAGGTCGTCCAACAAGAAGTTTTCGTCCTCGGCTGAGATCAGTGCTGGCGTTGCTTCCGAGCTGCAAGGCGCTGCGATACAGCTCTCTCGGGAGTCTGCGCAGAAATGGGGCGTCACGTGAAGACGTCAGCTGACCAAGATGCTCAGAATGAGGCTGTGATGTTCAGAGTGAGGCTTTTGCGATTTAAAGGAGCTTTTTGATGGGGAGTTTTAACACTGGTGAGTATACGAACATATTAAAAAACAAGTCGCGAAAGGCAAAATTACTACATTTGAGTCAAGCTGTGGAACTCACATGAATGAAACTGAACGCACTGCATTTTTTTCACAATGACCGTAGTCCGCCGCTCGTGCAAAACGCAGTGAAACTGACGAGCCTGTTTAGCGCGGTAGTGGTTTCGCTGTGCTGCATAGCACGCTTTTCTGTACCTCTCTTCGTTTTAACTTTCTGAGCGTGTTTTTAATCCAAACATATCATATCTATATGTTTTTGGAATCAGGAACCGACAAGAAATAAGATGAAATTGTTTTTAAATCAATTTCGGAAATTTGAGTTTAATCCTAATTTTTATAATTTTAATTTTCAGAGCTTGTTTTTAATCCAAATATAACATATTTATATGTTTTTGGAATCAGAAAATGATGAAAAATAAGATGAACGTAAATTTGGATCGTTTTATAAAAAAACAAAATGTAATTACAATTTTCAGATTTGTAATGACCAAAGTCATTAATTAATGTTTAAGCCACCAAGCTGAAATGCAATACCAAATTCCGGCCTTCGTCGAAGATTGCTTTACAAAAATGTTAATCAATTTGATTGAAAAATGAGGGTGTGACAGTGCTGCCTCAACTTTTACAAAAAGCCGGATATGACGTCATCAAAGATATTTATCCAAAAAATGAAAAAAATTTCAGGGGATTTCATACCCAGGAACTCTCATGTAAAATTTCATAAAGATCGGTCCTGTAGTTTACTCAGAATCGCTCTACACACACGCACACACACACACACACACACACACACACACACACACACACACACACACAGACACAGACAAACACACATACACACACAGACACAGACACACATACACCACGACCCTCGTCTCGATTCACCCTCTCTGTTAAAACATTTAGTCAAAACTTGACTAAATGTAAAAATAAAAATCTTAAAAAAGGAAAAATGCTCTTCTGCTGCGCTTAGGACCAGCTCAGCTGAATTATCTTAGTGCAACTAATCCATTCCCCCCCCCCCCCCCCCCCCATGTCATATTTTGGTCAAAAATACAAATAGCATTTATGTATCGATCGATTTTAGTTATTAGGTTATTTTTTATTTTTTATTTTTTATTTATTTTTTATTTTTTAAAGTTTGAACGCACACAGACAAACATGCACTCTTTTGTCGTCTCGGCTGTCTGCTTTTCTGAGGTTTTGTCGGACTCTGACGTCACAAGGCTCAAAAAAGGAAAATCCAATGTATCCAAAATCCATAGTCTTCTCATTCACGGAAACTTTGGTTGAAGTCTAGCTAACATGGCCTTTAAAAGGAGGCTGACAACTGAAGTCGCCGACATTCCTCAGCAACGTTTGGAGTTGCCAAGATACTTACTTCCCTGTCTCTCTCTTTGTCTTTGTCTTTTTCTTTCTCTTTGTCGGTCCCCCTCACTCGAGGAATAACTAAGTAATTTTGTTTTTGTTTTTGTTGAGAACATCACCCCCTGCGGTTTAAAGATGAGTTAATAATTCGTTGTTGGTGAGAACTGCATAGTCAGAGCATTACGAGCGCACACGTGCACGCTCGCACAATCAATCAACCAAACAAACACTCGCGCGCGCAGACAGTCAGACATACAAACAGAGAGACATACAGGGACAGACAGATAGATGCACACACACACATACACACACGCACACACTGCACAAACACACACGCGCGCACACACATTAGACACACAGACAGACACACGTACACATACACGTACACACACACGCACTTTTTTGAGCGATGCGATTAATAGAGAATACTACATGGCTTGCTGTGTCGTACCAGATTTACACGAGTTGTTTTTTTAAAATATTGAACTGCGAGCGAAAGCGAGCTGTTCACTATTTGAAAAAGCAACGAGTGTAAATCTGGTACGACACAGCAAGCCATGTAGTATTCTGTTTATCCTACATACTGTACTTATGTGTATTTTACTGAAAATGTCCTGCATTCGAGGCAGCTAAATTGAAGACGCTTGTTTTGGAACCTCGATCTCTTCTAAAGCCTCGTGCAATCTATTACGTCAAAGCAAAGAAACGTCACTCTGAAAGTTTGGCGTGACGTGTTAGTTCTAAAGATTCATCGAGGGTAATTAGCGAGCGCAATTTGTGTTTCTATAATGACGTTTGTCTCGGTGACTTGGCATCATAAGCAGTGGAAAAACAGGTCCCTGCCAGACTTGCTTGACATGACCTCATTTACATGATATACACACGTGTGATTTGAACGATTATTATCTCACGGGTGTCTCTCTCACGTATGTAGGATAATAATATTTTTGTCATGTTTGCAAAAGATACACACTACTCCGCCTGTTCTCATCCGCTACCGACCCCACATATTCCTTCACCACCTGGGAAGAAAAAGAACTCGGTCGATTCCAGAAAATTGTTGAACGAAGGGAGTTAACCATGCCTCCTGCAGAGAACGCAGTATTATCCCCTGTACAAAATAGCAGTCTGTCCCAGTTTTCACAGGCTGGAAATTCTCTCTCTCTCTCACACACACACACACACACATACACACCCACACACACACACACACACACACACAACCAGTTACAATCACACACACACACACACACACACACAACCAGTTACAATCACACACACACACACACACACACACACACACACACACACACAACCAGTTACAATCACACACACACACACACACACACACACACACACACACACACACAACCAGTTACAATCACACACACACACACACACACACAACCAGTTATAATCACTCACACACACACAACCAGTTATAATCACTCACACACACACAACCAGTTATAATCACTCACACACACACAACCAGTTATAATCACTCACACACACACAACCAGTTATAATCACACACACACACACACACACACACACACACACAACCAGTTACAATCACACACACAACCAGTTACAATCACACACACACACACACACACACACACACACACACACACACAACCAGTTACAATCACACACACACACACACACACACACACACACACACACACAACCAGTTACAATCACACACACACACACACACACACACACACACACACACACACACACAACCAGTTATAATCACTCACACACACACACACACACACACACACAACCAGTTACAATCACACACACACACACACACACACACACAACCAGTTACAATCACACACACACATGCACACACACACACACACACACACACACACAACCAGTTACAATCACACACACACACACACACACACACACACACACAACCAGTTATAATCACTCACACACACACAACCAGTTATAATCACTCACACACACACAACCAGTTATAATCACTCACACACACACACACACACACACACAACCAGTTACAATCACACACACACACACACACACACACACACACACACACACACACACAACCAGTTACAATCACACACACACACACACACACACACACAACCAGTTACAATCACACACACACACACACACACACACACACACACACACACACAACCAGTTACAATCACACACACACACACACACACACAACCAGTTACAATCACACACACACACACACACACACACACACACACAACCAGTTATAATTACACACACACACACACACACACACACACACACACACACAACCAGTTACAATCACACACACACACACACACACACACACACACACACACAACCAGTTATAATCACACACACACACACACACACACACACACACACACACTGTTCTGAGTGACAGTGATGCTGCTCGTTCGTATCTGATCTGCGAATCGCGCTTGTGCGTCTGTTTAAATTGACTTTGTTTGTTTGTCAATGGGTCAGTGTGTGTGTGCGTGTGTACTCGTTTGTGTGTGTGTGCTTGGTGGTGGGGTGGGGTGGAATATTCGTTTGCCATTTCGTTACATTCAAACGAATCAATATAATAGTATGTCATTGTTAACAAAGTATATTAAAAAAAATAAACAAGAGCAGGATTTATTTTTAGTTAATGCACGTTCATGTGGTACAAACACTTTGCAACAAACAAAACAAGGTTGACAAATAATTGCTTGTGTCGATTTCGTGCAAAGATTTTCCAAAATAACCTATTTTACCACAGATAACTCTTATTACATTATCTTGTACAGGGATACATTTCCTATGCGAATGTCTTTACCTGGTTAAAAAATATGCATTTTAACGATTATTATAGCGTATAAAAGTGACACGTTTGCCTGCGATCACGACTCGGTTCACCCCTACCTCGTATTATACAACTTATGAAAAGGGGAACAAAAGACAACGATTAAACTATGCCTTAATCGTATAGCCAGTAAACTGTCCTCCACGAACATGTTTATCTTTTTGATTTACCATATCTGGTTCATATTTTACAACAGTTTGAAAGGCCAGCGTTATACGTAGCAAGACTGTATAAAATACCGCGACTTAGTAAAACAACTTTCCATGAAGTCGCACTAACAAACTTTTCGCTGATTTCGTCGCGTTGACCCTGCAGTGTCAACGGCACCCTTGGCTCTCCTGGCTCTGAAGTCCCGCACCATCACCCTCACATCCGCCACGACGACAGCGGCCACCAGCAGACAGCAGGCCGACACGCTGATGGCGGTAATACCCACGGTGACCAACGTTCCCTCGGACCACGCGGTGCATTGGCGGCGGTGGTACTTGCCGGTAGAGTTACGCGGGATGACTTGCAGAAGATCAGGTTGGAACTGTGATGGCGCTGCTCTCTTTCTGCAGATTTCCTTGTGACACGGACATAGCCGTGGTTTGACTGCAAAAATGAGTGGACAGAAATGAGTGTTCAGAAAGGACAGGAGCATACACAAGTGCCGCCCTCTGTCGTCAAACATCCTTGCAGAAAGAACATCGTAGTTCAACAACAAAAACATAGTACAGGTTTGAGTACACGACTTCAGACACGAATGAGATCTTTACATTTCAACAGAATATATAGCAAACGGAGGATCAACAGCGATGTAAAACGATTGTTTTGTTTTGTAACTTACCCACAATGTTATAACGAACGGGCTTGGTTGTAAACGGCAACAAAAAAAAACACCCACATATTATCGTTGTCATCATGCTCAAAATACATAGTCGTAGCCGTCGTTCGTTATCGTCGTCATCATCATCATCATCATCATCATCATCATCATCATCATCATCATCATCATCATCATCTGACATCATCATCATCATCATCATCATCATCATCATCATCATCATCATCGTCGTCGTTTTTGTCGTCATCGTTATCACCATCAACACAAGTTTGATGGTTTGCTCACTTTGCCCAGTGAAAGTTACGGTGCTTGGTTTGGTCGCTGCAGACGACACGTTAGCCATCCAGCTGATCTCTCCATCAGACGGGAAAGCAGCGCTTGTAATGTCCATCGTGGGACCCACATCAGGACCAAACCCTGTAGAAGCTGCTTCAGAAGCACTGGCATGTACGTGTTCCTGTCTGGTTGGGGTGCTACTTGTAGAGAGAGGTACGGTTGATGACGATGGGGATACGTGTACTGTGTGTTCCCATGACGTCATTGGAACCGGTGTCGTCACTGTGTGTGACGTTTCCCTGGCTGTGCCTGGTGTGGTTGAGTGTGACAATCTTTCTGTGGTGTCAGTCGGCTCTGTTGTTGTCAGTGGCGGGAAAGTGTCTGCGTGCTCTGACGATGCTGCCGTTGTCGGCGTAGTGGTTACCAGGTGTGTTGCTGATGTCTGTGATAGCGTTGAGGCCTTGGCGTGTGCTGTTGTTGCCTCCTGTCCAGGGACTACCACCCCTAACCCATTCTTCGTTGTTTCCTGCTGTCCATTTCCTTGATATAGAAACCCTCCCTTTGTGTTGCTGCCACTGCCAGAGGCCTGCTTGACTGGTCCTGTGTTAGAGCTCTTGCTGTTCTGAGTCGTGTCAATGCTGGGGAAACTTGATGTCGATTCTTCGGTAGTTCTACTTTCTGTGTGGTCCGGTAGTGTAGAGATACTTGCCGTTTCTTGAATGAGTCCATGGCTCGTTTGTGTGACTCCACCAATTGGCGAACCAGTAGCAATGGTGCCGATGTAATGTGTTGTTTGATTGGCAGAGCTACTTTCGTTGTTAGGCGCTGTTTCATTGGCCCCCTCGGAGAGTGTCGCAATGTGTGAGGTGCTTTCAGCAGGGGCAGAACTTTCCTCAATGTACGCTGCAGGGCTTGTGGTGGAACCGTCTGTGGTCATGGTAGACTCTCCTGCCATTTCAACCCCTTCATTGGTGTCTGCGTTTGTAATGGATTCAGGAATCGTATCATTGGTTGAAACGTCAGTTGTTAGTGATGCAGGTGTACTTTCATTGGTTGACGCCTCTGAGCTAGGTGTTGTCCCGTTGGACAGAGAACTATCGGTTGAGTTCAACGTCATGTAAGGCGTGGTCAGAGTTGTTGAAGCTCCGCCATTAGTTTCGTGTTCGTGTTTCACAGAAGTGGTTCCTGTCTCTGCAACACCGTGTGCTTGCTGGGTGGTCTGTGGAGCATCAGTGGTCACCACAGCACTGTCGCTGGAGGTCGGACCGCTAGCAGACTGAGTAGTGTCACTGATTGGAGCAGTGGTTTGCGGTGGTGCTTGATTGTCTTGCGCAATAGAGACAACAGCGTTGTCAGTTGTCGTCAGGTCAGTAGCGAGCAGAGAGTCCGAAGAATCCTGCCCACTAGTTGGGCCAGTAGTTTGCTGTTGTGTCTGAACGTCTTGCCCAGTAGAGACCACAGCGTTGTCATTTGTCAGGTCAGTAGCGGGCTGGGTGTCCGAAGTGTCACTGGTGGGGCCAGTAGTTTGCAGTGGTGCTCGAGCGTCTTGCCCAGTAGAGACCACAGCGCTGTCAGTTGTCGTCAGGTCAGTAGCGAGCAGAGAGTCCGAAGAATCTTGCCCACTGGTCGGGCCAGTAGTTTGCTGTGGCGCTTGAGCATCTTGCCCAGTAGAGCCCACAGCGTTGTCAGTTGTCGTCAGGTCAGTGGCGATCAGAGAGTCCGTGGTGTCACTGGTGGGGCCAGCTGTTTGCTGTGGTGCCCGGACGTCTTCCCCAGTAGAGACAACAGCGTTGTCAGTTGTCGTCAGGTCAGTAGCGATCAGCGTGTTCAGAGAGTCCGCTTCAGTGGTCATCGCGACGCTGGTCGTGTCGGTCAGCAGGTCAGTAGCGGATGTCAGGGAGAGGGGGGACTGGGTGGCGAGGTGGTCACAGTAGGGAAGGAACTGGGCGGGGGTGGAGGCGACGTCACAGCCACATGCAGGACTGGGGGTGGCGGAGGTGGAAGGGTCCCAGTTGTACCAGTAGCTCTTCTCTGGGCTTGTTGACAGCCACCCTGGTCAATGCAGACAATACGATAGAATACAATACAGTACGATACAATACGATACAAGACAAGACGTGACAAGACAAGACAAGACAATACGTGACAAGACAACACAAGACAAGACAATACGTGACAAGACAACACAAGACAATACGTGACAAGACAATACAAGACAAGACAATACGTGACAAGACAACACAAGACAAGACAATACGTGACAAAACAAGACAAGACAAGACAATACGTGACAAAACAAGACAAGACAAGACAATACGTGACAAGACAACACAAGACAAGACAATACGTGACAAGACAAGACAATACGTGACAAAACAAGACAAGACAAGACAATACGTGACAAGACAACACAAGACAAGACAATACGTGACAAGACAACACAAGACAAGAAGTGACAACACAAAGAGCAAGTATCATAAATGAATTTTGGAAAAAGAATCAGATTGTTTACCGCTGAAACACTTGCGTAGCCTCGTCTCCGCATTACTTCCTGTCGTGACGTCATCACGGGAGAGAAGCCGGTGGCCATAGTACAGGCTGCAGTGACTGGTATTGGCTTTGAACTCCACCGCGACGCATTCTGTTTTGTTGAAGCGTGTGGCCAGGCAGTGAGCAGTGCAGGTGTCGATGTCAGGGATGGTCACTTCCGAAAGGAACAGGTTGGCGGTGTCCCTCACAGATCTGCTGGGATAGGTGTCGAAGGTACAATTCCCTGAAATAGGATGAATATGACATTTGTGGTTTTTGATTTGTGGACGTCGTTAATTGTCACCGTTGTTGTCGTTGTCAGCATATGACACATACAATTGTTACACTTCAGGAGTTAAAACACAAGGAATGTCAAACCTAACGGAATCGGACAGAGTGAGGTATTTTACACTTAATGGGTTAAAACATTACGTTTTGGGTTATTCTCCACAGCTGTGCACCATTTTGTGACATGTATTTTCAGCCCTTTAAATGATTATTACTTATATCAAACGGCAACTAGAATGTATTCTCCTTACCTTTTTCAGTAATACTTCAGTTAGACAATAATACAGACATGCAACAAATTAGTGTTCAAATCCATGGCACAACCTTAGGTTTCCGTGTTACGAAGCTGAAGTACTATAAAACCCTTGTAATTTACTGAACGTACACAAACAATGCAGAGATATATATGGAACCAGTATTTAATACTGAAATAAATTTGTATGATTAAAATGTATTAGTTAAGTAAAGAAATGTCAACTGAATAACATGGTTTCCGGCACTGGAACACATTTACGAGAATTTATATCGCGCACATATCTTACCACACAAAGCGACTCAAGGCGCATGTTACCTATTAATGCCGTGTGAAATGGAATTTTTTACACAATATATCACGCATTCACATCGACCAGCAAACCTCAAGCCTATTTGGGCGAGCGTTCACCTTTCACGGCCTTTATTCCAAGTCACACGGGTATTTGATGGACATTTTTATCTATGGCTATACAATTTTGCCAGGAAAGACCCTTTTGTCAATCGTGGGATCTTTAACGTGCACACCAAATGTAGTGTACACATCTGATAAACAAAGGGAAGTAAGCGCTCTAAATGCATACGACATGTGTAATAGAGTAATTGAGAGTTATTCGGAACCAGTCGAGTCTCCTGGCACCTGAGAGTATAACAAGCATTGAATTGAAGGTGCCGGGAGACTGGTTCCGAAGGACTCTTACTTACTCTATTACACATGTCGTGTGCATTCAGATCGCTTACTTCCCTTTGTTCATCAGATCTCTAAATAGCGCTCTGATCTGCCTCATGTGTTGTCAAGATTCTCAGTGGGACACAGCTCTGGAGAATAACCCTTTTCCATACCGAAAGGAAAGTGACAGACGACGGGCAGAGCAGCATCACAGCCCTTAGTACGCCACGCTAGACGGCCGGACTCCACGTGGGCTCGGACACACAGCTGTCTGTCCAGAAAGTCCGGCTCTATCATCCCTGGCCCCGCGTCCCACCTGGTCAAGTTGTCCGGCTGGACGGAGCAGTCCTTTTCCCACGTGGCGGGGGCCTGGTTGGGCTGGGGGGTGTATATGCCGAGCCACAAGTCTCTCAGGCTGAGGGAGGAGAAAGAAGAATGAAACTGTGGCACTAAGAACATTACACAGAGGATGAAAGTCGCTTGTTCATTTCAAGAAGAGATAAGATAAGATAAGATAAGAACACGTTTATGTCCATTTTCATTTTACATAAACTTGGAAATTTGTCTTTTGGCACCACATTGCATTTCTAATAACACAAACACACGATCATAAAGCATGATTGAACACAAGTACACTTTCTTTCTTTCTTTATTTGGTGTTTAACGTCGTTTTCAACCATTCAAGGTTATATCGCGACGGGGAAAGGGGGGAGATGGGATAGAGCCACTTGTCAATTGTTTCTTGTTCACAAAAGCACTAATCAAAAATTTGCTCCAGGGGCTTGCAACGCAGTACAATACCTTACTGGGAGAATGCAAGTTTCCAGTACAAAGGACTTAACATTTCTTACATACTGCTTGACTAAAATCTTTACAAAAATTGACTATATTCTATACAAGAAACACTTAACAAGGGTAAAAGGAGAAACAAAATCTGCTAGTCGCCTCTTACGACATGTTGGGGAGCATCGGGTAAATTCTTCCCCCTAACCCGCGGGGGGGACAAGTACACTACTAAGATCAACTTATCACATGCTCATTTAAACAATGAGCATAATAAGTATATATATCAATGCTTGTTATTCGCTCAGGTGTCAGGAGGCTGTCAGGGCCTCATTTTTCGATCGAAATTGATTGATATTTTGGTAGAGCAATCTTCGACAAAGACCGACTATGGGATTTCGTATTTCAGGTAGGAAGATTAAAATCAAGTGATGAGTTTGGTCATTAAAAATCTCTATTCTAAAAAAAAAAAGAGATGTTGTTATCGATCCAAAAATGATTCCATCTTATTCTTTATCGTTTTTTGAATCCAATGACTTATAGATTATATTATGTTTGGATTAAAAACAAGCTCAGAAAGTTAAAAAAAATAAAGAAAAACGCGCTTTTCTTTTAAGAGTTTACCACTATCTGTCAGTCACAACCACTACCAACGTTCTAGGACCGGTACGGTTGGCCTAGTGGTAAGGCGTCCGCCCCGTGATCGGGAGGTCGCGGGTTCGAACCCCGGCCGGGTCATACCTAATACTTTAAAATTGGCAATCTAGTGGCTGCTCCGCCTGGCGTCCGGCATTATGGGGTTAGTGCTAGGACTGGTTGGTCCGGTGTCAGAATAATGTGACTGGGTGAGACATGAAGCCTGTGCTGCGACTTCTGTCTTGTGTGTGGCGCACGTTATATGTCAGAGCAGCACCGCCCTGATATGGCCCTTCGTGGTCGGCTGGCCGTTAAGCAAACAAACAAACAAGCAAACAAACAAACCTTATTTTCCCATTCTAGACCTTATTTTCAAGATAGAATTTATTTCTTTTGAATCATGTTTTCATTAATTAAAATCATTAAAAATACAAGTATGGTTAGTTTGATAGTGAATGGTTTTTTTAATCAAAAATAACGAACCATTCTTGGTTTTTTGTTTCTGATTTTTGGAACGTTAGCATTTTTATCTGTTTTTTGATTATGATTTTATTTATTTTTTTCACAATGTGTTGCTTTCTTTCTTTTCGCAATGTGTCATTCCAGTGCATCCCATCGCCAGCAGCCCACAACACAAGGGAGATGACAACAACGTTCTAGGCATATGCATCAATGGAACATTGGGTTTCCCTTCTTTGAGCCGTGTCGTGATGATGTCCGAGTCGGGCACTGAAATTGAAAACTCATATTTAGGCGGCGAGCAGAGACCATAAATGAGTGCATGTTTGTGTGCCTTCAATCCTAAAAAGTTAACAAGAGGCGAAGCCTTCAAGGCTCACGTAAGAAATCGACAAACAGTAACACAAACTCAATCACTCCGTCACAC
>NC_090249.1:57744256-57821756 GCF_037325665.1 Littorina saxatilis
ACCCTGAGTCTTTAATGGTACACTCCATTTCGTCTCAGCGGTTTGGTTTCGGTTGACTGTATCTCGTTTCTCCGTACTATTGATGTAGCCGCCGTCAAGGTAACCATGACGGTAGCTGTTGCGTTGTATCGTTTGACTATTGGAAAGTGTCGTCTGGGGCCATTAGGGGCATGTTACACGGGAAAACCCGGCTTTGTATGAAAATAAAAAATAAAAATGCGGGGGGGGGGGGGGGGGGGTTTAGACAGCTGACTGCCGGCTGCTAGAGGAGACCTGAAATGGGCTAGGGACCGGGTTGGGTCGTCTTGGGTTAGTGCTGAAATGGTTACTTTATTGGCTGTTGGCCGAACGGACACCCGGGCTTCATATTTTTGCATGCATGTATTCGTGTTTCCAAGGCCTGAGGCTTTCGCTGTGACCCTGGGATCTTTATCCTGCGCATGCGTGCACACGGGGGTGTTCGGACACCGAGGAGAGTCTGCACAAAGTTGACTCTGGGACACACATCCCGCGCCGAACTTGGGGGTTGAACCCACGCTGATAGTAACAACCGGTTTTAAAGCCAGCGCCTCTACCGACTGGGCAAACAATTTGTTGGGGTCAAGAAGTTCCATGGAGGGCGGGGGGTATGGAGTAACACATAGTGTTTTGCTCAGAACATTCCCACCCAAGCAGAGCCGCGCTAGGGGTACGCATTACCGTGAAGCTGGCAGTCAGTGCTACCAAATGTCGTCTGTGTCTACCACTCGGTGGTGACTTAATGTGGGTCTATGTAAGCAGATGCCAGCGCAAGCAATCTGATGCAGAGTCAGGAGGCGATTTGGTACAAGAGAACCTTAGAGGCCACAGCCTCGGCCGTCTAAGGGATCTGTGTGTCTGGAGGCACATTTGGTTTCTGAGGTTCAAGCGGAGCTGTTGCCTCTGCTCCCAAGTTCCCGTGTCTGGAGGCGTTTTTGGTATGGAAGCAAACCTGGGATGCCGTTTTCAGTATTCCAGCGTTGAAGAATTTGTAAAGAGAAGAAACGATAACAGCAGGAGAAATGACAGTCGTGTGTACATTTTGGGGCTTTTCGGAGGGACGATTTCGAGTTTGAATCCGTTCTTGCCATGCTCCAAAGCGTGTAACATACAATCTTGCACACGTTTGCTTTAGTAGTGGCAAAGAAGGAAAGCGTGTGACATAGTGGCATGCTCTTAAGATGGCGTACATTTTTGCAGTGAAAATGGACACATCCTTGTTGAGTTTAAATTTGTGTGGTTATTTTGAGGCCAGGAATGACAAAAGCACAGCCAGCTTGGTCATCATTTTGTTTTGAGCCGTCAGTAAATATTTGTAGGTGATCTTTGTAACTGTTTGAGAATATTTCTCTTACTATTGATGAGACAAGCACAGGGTTATCTTTTTTTGTTACACCCAGATCATGATCAGGGATGATAATGGGGGATTCCATGTACCAAAAGGGGAAGGGGTGAATAGGAATGTGGGCCATCCTACCTGGGTTTACCCCCACTTTCTTGAAAATTTAATATCGGTTGAACATAGTCTGCTAGTGGGATCGTTGCTTCGTATATTTTGGATGTTTTTCTTTTTAGGTTTTGGTAAGGGGCCGAGTTTATTGTGTCGAACTCAGCTGTGAGCTCTTCGTTCACAGCATTATCAACTGTACTGGCTCTTGAAACATACTGGGCCGACTTTAGCCTTCTTGTGTGTGTGTGTGTGTGTGTGTGTGTGTGTGTCTGTGTGTGTCTGTGTGTCTGTGAGAGCGTGTGTGTGTGTGTGAGAGAGAGAGAGAGAGAGAGAGCGTGTGTGTGTGTGTGTGTGTGTGTGTGTCAGTGTGTGTGTGTGTCCGTCCGTCCGTCCGTCAGTCAGTCAGTCCGTCCGTCAGTCAGTCCGTCCGACTCTCTGTATCTGTATCTCTGTCTGTGTCTGTGTTTGTGTGGAGTAGTCTGCATCAATGAAAACCTAAACTTCTGTTGACCACGACCCATGTATCCGACATATTTGGGTTTTATAACCAGTGTCAACGAGGTATCCAGGTACATGTACAATGAAAGAGATCGAGTGTCCGCTAAGCAGTATTTTTACCTTGTGATTGCCAGTCTGTATCAAAACTAGTCAACTCCACACCAAGCACACCCTGAGTACCCTAACCTAGAAAGGTTGCCTGTTTAAGCTGTATTATTTTGTCCGTTTAGACAACTGATTTGTCGAAACTGTGGTATAATGTTCAAACAGCCCGCTCTCTCTCTCTCTCTGTCTCTGTCTCTCTCTGTCTCTCTCTGTCTCTCTCTGTCTCTCTCTCTCTCTCTGTCTCTCTCTTTCTCTCTGTCTCTCTCTCTCTCTCTCTCTCTCTCTCTCTCTCTCTCTCTCTCTCTCTCTCTCTCTCTCTCTCTCTCTCTCTCTCTCTCTCTCTCTCTCTCTCTCTCTCTCTCTCTCTCTCTCTCTCTCTCTCTAGGCCAAAATAAAGTTGTGTGACATTCAAGCTGTGACACACACTTGTCACTATTGATCAATCACAGCATGTTTATTTATATATGCACCGATATCGATAGTCGATCGATCCACTCTTTTCAGTAGAACGACAATCCTACGCTGTTCGAGATAAGAATCGCCTGGCTGTCACATGATTCATTGTTCGTTAGTTTGACGACTTTAGCAGCTACTCCTGAGTTCCAACCAGAACCAGTGTGTTGCTGCTGTGAGTAGACTAGACATAGACCGTGTGACGAATCTGTCCGTGTACGTACTTTTTGCAATATATGTCGCTGTCAATTTTAAAGTCGGATGTCTCCTACGTGTTTCTTCTCCTGTTTGTTTGTTTGTTTGTTTATTTGTGCGTTTTGTTGTTAGTTTATTTGTTTGTTTGTTGTGGTATACTGTAAAAAAAAAAAAAAAAAAGAGAGAATCGTGGGTTTTTTCCACAGACAGTTAGAGAATACCAAATATTAGAAGAAGAAAATGTCAAGCGTTATGTCGTCAAAGGCCTCTAAACCTCATAGGGAAACTTTTCTGGTTATATGGTTTAACCAAATAGTATGTCAATTTTAACTATTTTAACCTTAAAAGCCAAGAACTGAGAATTCGAAATGAGAATTTGTTCCTCGTAAGAATGCTTATACTTTTTCACACTGTACATGAATACTCTTCTACTATTGCAGAATCCTCTCATTTTTCTGCGTTCGACAACAGACCTGGAAACCTCAACATTACAAAATGGAGACAAGAGGCATAGGAAGAGTCGCACTTACGAGAAAACTGTGCTTCGAATTCGAAGGCCCGCTGACGCCAGAAACGTACAAGCAAAGCGCAGGTCAATTCTTCAATGATGCCCCAGAGTATCTGCTTGATGCTTGTGTTCTCAGTTTCAAATCTGGGTGCTTATCTGGGCGAGAAGGGCCCTTACTGGAGAATGTGATGGGATATTTTCTCCTCTCTATTTTCACATAGGGCTGCCTCTGTGACTGGATCCTTGCGAGAAGGGACTCGGAGGTTGCAGTGTGAGTTGCACTCTCCAGTATGTGTCTAAAGTACCTTGACTACAGATTCTTCATAAGCTGGTATTCAATCAAACTCAACAAGTTCAACTAGTGGACTGTTAATCACAAGGGCCTGGAAGTCACAAAGGCAAGAATATGTTTTTCCAGCCTTCTCAGTCTCTTTTCACTGGAAAAAAAAAGATTGGAATCAAGCTAGGAGAATCAACTCACAAAGCCAAGACTATCTTCACTAGTCTTCTATCTTTTCACTGGAAAAGAACAGGTTGAAATCAAGCTAGAAGACACAACTCTACTACAGGCAGACGCTTTGTATCTGGAAACTTCAACTTGAGAAAATGGAGGGCAAAGACACTCAGAGATTTTCACTGATGAGAAAACTGTCAAGGACAACACTCCAAAGTTCTCGAAACAGTCTTCAGCTTAATGGTGAGATTAGTGATGAAGTACGGGTTTAACAGCAAAGACACGTCAACAAAGACCAACAAATCCAGGTTGAGCAGTGTGCCTGTTGCTGATCCAGAACAACGTTCATCAGCAAACATGTTTTAGAAAGAGAATGGCATGACCTCTCCCTCCCCGAAAAAGGAGAGAGAAAAAAGAGACTGAAGGTACATGGGAAAAAAAAATATCAGAAACGTGTCCGACTTTTTAAGATGGTCCAAACAGTGCTGTGGTGTCTTTTCTTCTCCGGAAATAGCACTTCTTTTTCTTCGATAATATCAGTACAGGTAACTCTCTCTCTCTCTCTCTCTCTCTCTCTCTCTCTCTCTCTCTCTCTCTCTCTCTCTCTCTCTCTCTCTCTCTCTCTCTCTCTCTCTCTGACTGACATTTATTTTTTAGCACCGGTTGTGATTGCCCTGTTCCTCGCTCGGATTGGTGATTGAGTTATTTATGTAATTCAAAATGGCAACCAAAGCCTATGCCAAAATGATCTAAAACTTTCCTTTGTCTTCACAACTTCCCTAATTGCAGTAATATCATTTTCCGAACGCAATGCTTTTTTCGTTGTTGCTTGTTAGTTGGCTGTTTTGGGCTACTCATATCAGAACCGTAACCGAAAGTCACTTTGTCACACTTGACAATCAACGTAAGCTTTCGGCCTCCAGCGAAAAGAGATCGCTTTTATCAGATTTGTTGGGGGGTGTAATTCCGTAACGCTTCAAATACATAAATGCTAATGTACTTTAAAAAGTTAGTGTTGGTAGAGAGAGTTGACCTGTATCACTAGATTGTAGTGTTTTCCCATTGCAAAGCGTCACGTGAACACATCAAAGACACCAAGCCAAGATGGCGACACAAGTCCGCCATTGAGATATGAATCATCAAAATAAACCGTTCTGTCGAGTTAACTATTACTTCTATCTTTCTGGCGCCCCGTCCGTTTCTGCTACTTTTTATTTCTTACCTCTGTACCTTACGCTGTGTAAACGATTCTGATCTATATGTTTGGCAGAAAAGTCTAGCACAACCAGCGGAGCAATGATTCTGCATTTCTGCTCATTATTCCTAGTAGAATTTACTCTTTATTTCTACTCATTTGTTCTCTGTCTATTCCTTTACCATATAACAAATACGTTTAAATGGTCTTTTATTGTCATCTTCAGTGAAATGATATGTGGTGCGCGATAGTTTGCATCATCGTTAGTCTCTTGTGTCGTTCTGTACTTCCGGTTTCAACTGTGACCAACTCTCGTCCTCAGTCCAAATTCTTTTGGAAAAGCACTGTGGTTGTCTCGTATGTAACATTTTCTTGCGTTCATTTACTTCGTTTTCCTCCGGAAAATGAATAGTTTAATAACACAGTATGGTTTACTAAAATAAATATTTCTAAATGACAATTTGCCACGGATTTTGTTGTTTACAATAGGTGCAAGGCAAAATGGCGGACAACTCAGGGAGAAATGGGCAACATGGAAACTCTGATCGACCGTATGCGGATACCACGATGGGAATCGGTAAGATTCTAAATTCGAGGGTCGTTTAAAGCAAATAATAGTCCAAGTTTTGAGCATACAGACAAGGCATTAAGAGACCAAAGCCACGACTCACACGTATCAAAGCCTCCACAACTTGGGTGTTTCCCATGCAGTGTGAGGATGTTTTGCCGGAATAATTTTGCAGATTGTCAGGTTAAGAAATGTATTCAGCATAAAGTGTCTTCTCTTCAAAGAAAACAGGCAATATATATGTATATCATGTTTGGTGTGTTTGTCGGAACGAAATAGCCTGAACAGGTTCAGTTATAGTGATTTACAAAATGGTTAACACCAGAAGGCATTCTATATATAATATTATATCTGGGGTAATTACATGAGTGGCAATGATCTTAGCAGCACAAGAAGCAGATCAAGGCACTCATAGATACCCTGACAAATATCAACCAGTATTACATCTCTCTTTTGTCCTGTACTGGTCAATTTATTAGCATGTCTATGTATGTATCCCTTTTAAAGTCTGTGCCCTAATTGCCTACTCTTCAATATGTTTTTTGTGGAATAATTTGTCTGTCTTCGTCATGCAGTTTTCTTTTATAAACATGTTTTTGGAATAGGGGGGGGGGGGAATAACTCTCCTTTAAACGTTTTGTATAATTACTAAATATTTCCAAATTTCAATTTTTTTGTCTGCAGTCATTCGCAATTCTTCCATTGCCAATGGAAGAATTAAAGTGGTGGCTCTGGAGAAGCGGCGTGGGGGCAAGTTTGAAGAAAAAATCTTCTTTTCTTTCTTCCTGGAATTCTCCTTACCTAACTCCTTTTATAATATCCAATCTTTGTTTGCTTGTTTTGTTGGTTTGTTCCTTGATTCTTGATGGGATGATCAGCAAGTACTGATTGACTGTCGGTCCAATTAAAAAAACAAATTCTTTTTTTTCTTCCTAGAATTGTACTAATTCCTTTATATCCTTTCTTTGTTTACTTGTTTTGTTTCTTTATTTTACGTGGGTGATCAGCAAGCACTGATCGACTGTCAGTTGGATAAAATCTTATTTTTATCGAATCGACTTGAAGTTTAAATGTTAAATATTGTCAACCACAAATAAAAGGCACTTTGGCGTCCTGAAATGGGCATAGTGTCGAAATGACCGTCCCGACTACATCACGTATGGCTGAACTGTCAATGCTTACTCTTTGACCATGAGGCTGCATCACGTATGGCTGAACTGTCAATGCTTACTCTTTGACCATAAGGCTGCATCATGTATGGCTAAACTGTCAATGCTTGCTCTTTGACCATGAGGCTACATCACGTATGGCTGAACTGTCAATGCTTACTCTTTGACCATGAGGCTGCATCACGTATGGCTGAACTGTCAATGCTTACTCTTTGACCATGAGGCTACATCACGTATGGCTGAACTGTCAATGCTTACTCTTTGACCATGAGGCTACATCACGTATGGCTGAACTGTCAATGCTTACTCTTTGACCATGAGGCTGCATCACGTATGGCTGAACTGTCAATGCTTACTCTTTGACCATAAGGCTACATCACGTATGGCTGAACTGTCAATGCTTACTCTTTGACCATGAGGCTGCATCATGTATGGCTGAACTGTCAATGCTTACTCTTTGACCATGAGGCTGCATCACGTATGGCTGAACTGTCAATGCTTACTTTTTGACCATGAGAATGAAACCTTTGATGAACAATGTTCACAAAAACATAGGTTTAAGAGTTGTTGAAATCTGAACTTAAGTTTTATCTACCCTTGAAATCTTGAAAGCCGGATAATCACAGGTCTTGGTGCATCAATGCCTGCTAAAATCTTAACAGACTGTATTCTGTAAAACGGGAAATCAGAATACCAATTTCCATCTTCAGACATCATGGCTTGTTTCCGAGACTCAGTTTAGGCCAAAACTGAGCTACGGTATCGAACACGCAACCGTCCATTTCTGTCGTGCATTTTCAGGCAGATGCTGCCATCCACTGTTTAAACTTTAGCTGTAAGGCAGAATCCATTCCCATATGATTGTTAAATGTCGAATATTCCATGCAATGAATATTGTCGATGTTCTTCAGAATGTACGGTTCTCAGAACCGGTTCCAGTTTTCTGCAAACAATGTTAATTACATCATTTATAAATGTATAACTTCACGAATGACATTTTGTTTTCAAGAACAGAAAAAAAACTTCAGTTTGTGAGATCAGTTTTTTGTTTAATAATAAAATAAACCGTGAAGATTTACTTGGTGAAAGATTTGAAATCGACATGTGAACATACAATCTACCCTGCATAAACCGATTTTGTTTTAATATTGAGCACATTTTGATAAATGACTCACCTAAATGGATGGTAATAATAAAGAATACAACGAAGTCATTGTTTTAGATATGTTATTGAAATTTTTATTGGAATTCTTAGAATTTAAACTCAGTAATTATTTTTTTACGATCCGAGACTAGTAAAATGCAGTTCCATAGTCCCGACTGGGTCTAAGATTGTTTGGTAAAATTACAATCAATTTGATTCCAAAATGGGGCCACCAAAGGGCGGCCTCATTCAATTTTCCAAAAGCCAAATACGAAGTTATCTAAGACATTTATCGAGAAAATTATAAATGTAAACATTAAAAAAAAAAAGGTGTGGGAATGTTATCTAAGAGGATGTGCATGTTCAGTTTGAAAAAAAATCTGCCTGGAATTTATCCTGGAATTGTTCTAAAAAAAAAAAAACCACACACACACACACGTACACACACACGTACACACACACGCCTACACCATCTCCTCGTTTCGATTCCCAGTCTATCTGAAAACACAATTGCCTAATGTACAAAGAAAATAATGTGTACAGATTTGTCTTATTTCACTCTCTTGCTCAACTATTATGATGTTTAATCATATGTAAGTGTTTGAAATGTCACGCGCAGCACATCCAATGCAAAGAATTTGCTTACATTATCTTTGTTAGGGTACGCATTTTATCACTACAATTTTCACGTCTGATGCAGGAAAAGCTCACTCCTTCCTGACCGTTGTGATTTCAGAAGTGCGAGACCGGATGAGATTGCCCAACAGCATAATAAATGGCATTCAAAATAACCGTGAGTGTTTTGCTGTGTGATTGGCTACTTTATTACGAATGTTTAATTTGGGACTTTATTTCATGATTATCTAGGTTTACCAAAATCTGTTTTGTAGTTACGTCAACAAAATAGATAAGACAACTCTTAAACATTAAAATCGAGCAACAAAAATAGTTGCAGCATCTCTCTCTCTCTTTTTCGCTTGCTCTCTTTTTCTCACTCTCTTTCGCTTGCTCTCTCTCTCGCTCTCTCTCTCTCTCTCTCCCTCTCTCTCTGCGATTTTCCATCATCATCATCATCATCATCATCTTCATCATCTTCATCATCTTCATCATCTTCATCATTATCATTTACACCATATAATCATTGTAAGCATTAGTGTAAACGTTGGTATTGTGTGAATTTTACCGTCGATCACTTTACATGTTTAACCTCAATTAACATGTTGCATGTTTCGCTTTTGATTTGTATGTTGCTTACTTTGTCATTTTGTTGTTTGTGTTTATTTGCTTGTTTGCTTACTTGTTGATTGTTTGCTGGGTCGTTCGTTTAATTTGTTTATTTGTCATGTTGCTTTACTTGTTTATCATTTATTAGACATTTGTATTAGAAGTAAGGACCGGTTGTAAGAAAAGGCATCGCCTTAAACCTCTATCCTTGAAAAATAAAGTTCCATCATCATCATCATCTCTCTCTCTCTCTCTCTCTCTCTCTCTCTCTCTCTCTCTCTCTCTCTCTCTCTCTCTCTCTCTCTCTCATTCTCTCTTTCTCATTCTCTTTCTCACTCTTTCTCTGTCTCTCTGTCTCTCTCTCTCTCTCTGTCTCTCTCTCTCTCTCTCTCATTCTCTCTTTCTCATTCTCTTTCTCACTCTTTCTCTGTCTCTCTCTCTCTCTCTCTCTCTCTCTCTCTCTCTCGCTTTCATTGTCTCCCAGGCAACTGAGATAAGACTTACTTTGCACTTTCGGGTAGGAATACAACCAGCCATCCTTTAACCCTCAGAATCTTCAAAATGTTCTTCTGCGACTGATCTTTCTTCCGTACTGTATCGCTTGTGTGGAATTCATAGCTCAAAATAACTTAGCCAACAAATCATTACGACAGATTTCGCACCCCAAGTAAGCATTAATTCCCTTGTCATTTCATTCAAACTTTCCAAATGCCGTTTAAGAATAGTTTATAGAATGGTGGTGTTACCCTAGTCGGGTCTAATGTGATTTACAAAATAGTGGATAATCATATATCACAGTTTTCTCATCTGGTTTACAAGAGTGAAGAAAGGTAAATTTGTGTTCTCCATTAATTGCACATATCCGTCGTAGTAAAAGTGAAAACTCTCGAAAATGATCGCAACGCTAATACGTGATTGGTGTGTGTGTGTGTGTATGTGTTTCAGATATACAAGGGCCTCCTGCCGGAAGTACCAACTGACACTTCCGGTTTCACAACCATGTCTTTCTCGTCAGTCGCCATGCAGTCAGAGACTGTAGAGTACACTCCATAGTCTCTGATGCAGTCCTTGTTATCAACTTCAGAGTTCACGTTTGTCTGCTCGTGGACGTCGCTGAGTGACAATGAACCGTATTGAAGTGTTTCAACGCAAAAATCAAAGTGACTTTGTAAAAAAACCAATCAAAACTGAAAACGCCTGCAAGGTGTATCAATACGTAGTCAAATAATCTTCTTTTCACGTTTTGAAAAAAGCAGCAAGGTGTAGCCATTTCTTTTTCCTTTGAATACCAAAGCTGCCAGTGCCGCTCATATTTTGAGCACAAAGAGTCAGGAGTTCTTTTAGTACATCCAGAGGTCCTTTCAGTTGCAATTCAAATATTTAAAATATCAATCTTTAGGGGATGGAGACCGAGGTCTTACAATATATCCATTTGTGTTTACGCTTGAAAGTTGTTTTTAAAGTTTTGTTTCGCCAAGGGGTCACTTTTTCTGTGAAGTTTTGTTAGATTGTACCACTACTGTTCAATGGCAAGGTTGAGTGTGTGAAGGAATTCGTCAGTGCGCATGACAAGGGAGATAATCTGAATGTGTGTTACACTTAATGCTTCTTGTTAAGGCCCCCCCAAAAAAACTTTAAAAAAATTGGTTTAGGGTAACGTGACCAAAACAGATAAGGTCGGTACGTCGGCTTTAAAAAAAATCAAAAATTGTTTTAAAGGTTTAGTCGAGTTTAAAGGCACAGATACTGTCAGGCTTTTACACACGGTACAAACACCCTTCCATTTGAACGCTCACCGAACGGGAACATCCTTGGTGCCATACGTAAAGAGCGAGCAATTTTCAAAGAATTAATTTTTTGGATTGTCTCCATCACAATCGGACCGTGTTGCGTTTTGGCGCTAGACCTAACTTTTAAAATCCAAATAATAAATTGACAGCTTGTTACACAAACATTCTTAAATCATAAAAGAATTCTTTTTTCATCAAGACAAGACCAGTACAATTCGAAGTTTTGAAAGTTTGAAAAAAGACAAGCCCGGAAGCAGGGTCACGCAAGGTCGTGGTTCAGTACATTTTATTTTAAGGGGCTTATTGTCCGTCAGGTCTTAATTGCCTATATTGGACATGAATTGGTTTATACGATTCGAGTTTTACGCCCTCACGGCTTTTTGATGGTATGCGTGTTTAGGTGGTATCAGCCATCTGCACTTATGGTAGAATGACCAAGATCTTTTACGTGCCATTGTGGTGACACGGGGGTGGGAGATGGATACATTAAGTTGAACCGTGTCCGTCCCGGCCCGGATTCGAACCAGCGACCTCTCGATCACATGTCCAGTGCTCTACCACCTGAGCTACCCGGGCCCCCGGTTCTCGTAGCAGACGAAGGTTTATAGGCATTGCCAGTTCCTCTGAACGGTCAAAAGCCATCGCTTGAGTTATTGTGAACCACATCCAAGGGCGGATCTGGGGGGGGGGGGTTACACGGGTTACGTAACCCCCCCCCCCCACCCCCCCAAAAAAGAGGTAATTTATTGGCTCAGGATGCACCATATAGCTCTATTTTGCTTCTTTGGATAAAAAAAAATTTCAGGGGGGGCATGCCCCCGGACCCCCCTAGAGGCTTAGGCGCCTTCGGCGCCGTCAACTTGTATCTTCGCAGTCATTTTGTAACCCCCCCTCCAAAGTGAATCGATCCGCCCTTGCACATCCGTTTGTTTCGTGCATAGTCAGAGGTACATAACGGGCTATTGCAGATAAGCTCACAGAGAGCCGCATTCAAATTACAAACTGACGACTGCATTGTGAAAAAGGGAAAATGGATCACACGGGTTCACGATGGCTCAGGGGTAAGATAAACCACGCAAAAATAAATTCTTTGAAAATTGCTCGCTCTTTACGGAGGGCACCTAGGATGTTCTCAAGCGGTGAGTGTTCAAATGAAAGGGTGTTTGTACTGTGTGTAAAAGCCTGACAGTATATGTGATGGTTTACGGGAGGCTTTCTGTGCCTTTAAAAGAGGTTACTTACCTTAGTTTCGGTATGGTTAGCAAAATGTGCCAAAAGTTTTTTTGTTTTTTTTTTAAATTAAAAAAAAGTGTTAGGGTCGGTAGGAAAAACTTGAATAGGGTCGGTCGCGAGTTACCCTAAACCAAAAGTTTTTGTGTGTGGCCTAAACAACAATTAAACAAACTGTATATATGTACGCTTTGAGACAGAGAACATTTTTATTTTAGTTGAAATATTTTCCCTGTGGGAGCAAAATGTTGACACTGAACAGCTCAAGAAGTCTAATCCATTTGGATGGGAGGTGGTGAGTCGGAGATATTTCTTGTGCTTGTGGTGAGTCGGAGATATTTCTTGTGAGCCTTAATGCTCCCACAAGCCGGTGTCGTGTGACTGCGCGGTTCTGAACGTCGTCACTGAGTGCTTTAGGTAGCTTCTGGTTGTGCTATTTTCAATGGTGCTTTCTTTCAGATACCTGTGAATTTTACTCAAAATGTATTATATGTCATAAGTCAGGGATGAACTAAACATATGTGTTCATTTGCTCATACAAAATATACGAGTAAAACTAGATGAAGAAGTAGCTTTTTTAATTTTAATTTTTAGGCCAATACCATCTCACGGCTTTTGATGAGATACACAAGTGTATGCGTGTTTAGGTGGTATTAGCCATCTGTACTCATGGCAGAATGACCGAGGTCTTTTACGTGCCATTGTGGTGACACGGGGATGGGATATGGCTTCCGTATCTGAGTCTGCACATAAAGTTGACCCTTGTCCATCCCGGCCCAAATTCGAACCTGTGACCTTAGGATCACAAGTCCAGAACACGTAGTGCTCAAAAAGGGCTTCCACTTGTTATTGGTTCTGCTTCTGTGTGGTGGTGTTGTTTGTTTGTTTTTATACTCAAGATACGTGTCTTCCTTTCCAGGCTTCTTTTCATATCACTTCACCGTCATATTCTTAATTGGGTTGAGTACAGTCATTATAAGTGCAATAAGCAGAGAGTTTGACTATTAATGTTTAAAAGTATGATTTGAAACATACAGAAATCGGAGTCTTCGTCGCTTTGCTGTGGAGGTTAAAGTTTTTATCTAAAAATGATTAGAAAAAAAACCTCAACCCTTTTGCGATTCCTAAAAAAGCTTTAATGATGACACAGGACAATTGATATTTTTTGCATGGGGGGAGGGGTGGGGAGGGGAGAGATAGTTAAGAACCAATTAGAAACCCAGATGTCTGATAAGGGAGAGCCAATAGGAGCCCCAGTTCATGTCACATGTCATAAGCTAAGCGTAACTTTCGAGATCGATGGTAAGCCGGTCAAGCTTTCAAAATTTCGTGTTCCAATCATATTGATTATTGGGGTTTTGGCAATTTTTCCACCAACATCCGCTGGCCCTATTGAGGAACGAGAGCACCCGGGCTGTTCATTTTGGCATGTGACCAACTGGAGTGATTGTCTTATCCCGTAGCTGAGACGGTGAGAAGGATTATGCCCCTAAAGCAATACTTTGGGTTTGAAGGAAATTTAAACACTTGTGTGTGACACGGAAATAGATTTAAGAGAGGGGGCTAACATCTTAGCACAATTATAAGTGTGTCTCCGCTGATAAAAATAAATAATTGCAGTCTCAGTTTTGATTAACTTAAACGAGCCTTGATGGAATATACACCTTGTCCAATAATTATTGAGAATTAGAATTTCGCTTCTGGCCGCGAAATGGAAAATTATCAACACAGAGATATTTCTGATATATAGCCTTTGCCATTAAAAACGCGACAAACGATCTACGGCGGTTTTTATGTTACTTGTTATACTATAGCAAGCACCTGTGGTTTAGACATCGTCAAAAACAAAAAAGTGCACGGAAAACTCATGTCAGAAGACGCGTATAACACGTGGCGTTTAATTCAGTAAAACGTTTCATTCACTCAAAACCCGTGACCTTTATTACTGTCAATACCACTGTCGGTTGCTTCGGCCACAACTTGTGTTGATTTGAAGCTGTAAGTACCGATAATGGAAAACACGTGCAGTTCTCGACAATATAACCCATTCATAACTCCAGCTTTTTCGTTTCAATTTTGTACTCAATGAAACGCCACGTGTTTTATGTGTCTTCTTGCATGAATTTTCCGTGCAGTTTTGTTTTTGTTTTTGACGAAGTCTAAACCACAGGTGCTTGCTATAACCAGTAACATAAAAACCTCCGTCGATCGTTTGTCGAGTTTTTAATGGCAAAGGCTATATATGTAATGAAAAGCGAAAGACTATTTTCTGTACTTGCACAATCAAATAGTAATTCTCGTTTTTCCCTTTGTCAGTTTGACGTTGATCGACGAGGGGTGCCCAGATAACATTGCTATCATTGATTTACACTTATTTTACGAAAGTCATTCCCCTTACTTCATTAACAAACATATCATCCTTGAAACTGCCAGATTGCTATTTTTTCCACCTGAACGTGACTCCCTGTGTGTGTGTGTGTGTGTGTGTGTGTGTGTGTGTGTTGTGACACATTATTTTTTTGGATTAATAATCAAATGTTGCCACAATACTAAATTCATTCAAAAGTCATATGAAGCATAAATAAAATATGAGTTTATTTTTAGTTTGTGTACATTTTATAATCAATTTTAACTTAACCCCTTTTTGCCAAAATTTTTTTTTGTTTTTTTGTTTGCGTTTTTTAATAGCAAATAAAATTCTAAGACACAATATGTATTTCTTTTCTGATTTTTTTACTTTTTCTTGTGTCTACAGCATTTTTTTCAAGCGTCCTTTAAAAAGGACGCTAGGATCGAGAGGGTAGAGGTTTATCAAACATATACAATAGTGAAAGGAACAAGTTTCTAAAAGTTTTCAATGAAATTTATTAACACAAACACTTGTTTTCAAAAAAGTTTTTAACTTTCGGTTTATAAACAATACAAAGTAACGGATTAACTGTCCATTATTCTAAAAAAATAAACAAACAAAAAAACAAAAACAACCTCTGAACATGGTGCAAGTCACTCTCCTGTTACCCTGCCAATGTGAATAATCTGTGCAAACAAAATTGCTTTCAACGATTTTTGTACAGCTTGTCAGAGCTTTTCACTTTCATTGTGAGTGGTCAAGTGGTCAGTTACCGATTACACAGGAGTATGAAATGCCACAAAACAGTACTTTCGGTGCAGAGGGACATTGCACTTCAGGCAGATTTGTTTGACCTTTTTGCCACATTGTGCGCATCTTCTCTGCTTGGAGATGTGCTCCACCAGGTGATCCCACCCATCACATCTGATTGCTGGTGGAACTCTTCTGTCCAGCTTTGCCACACGTCCGACAGGATGGTTAGGGAGCTCCAGGCGGGCAGCAGTGTGTGACCTCTTGAGGTAGATGTCCGCGATGGCACGCCGAACTGCCAGAAGATCCATGGGAATGTACTCTGAGGCAGGTGTTGCCCTGTACATGTGCCATGTTTGCTGCACACACAGGTCAAGACAGAAGCTGAAAATGGCCCACCACCATTTCTTGGATCGTATGGAGACTCGGTATTTGGCAATGTTCTGGTCCATTCTGTCGCACCCGCCCATTGTCTTGTTATAGTGTTTGATCAGGAAGGGCTGCGAGATCTTGACTCGTTTTTTTCTCTGCCTTGGAGCACCGGGAGGCTGACTGCAGAGGGTTGACTCCTGCTGCATTGGAGACAGCGTTGACGATGTTGTTGTCGTTCCATCGAACCACTATCTCTCCTGTGTTTTCGGCCTGTTGAAAGTCGTAAGTGCCTCTCTTGGTATTCTTCATTTCATTGATTGACTTCAGTGGGCACTGCTCGGTCCTGTTGGCACGAACTGTTCCTGTACATCCAATCTTCTTGCTCGTGAGGACGTCAACAAGCTTCAGACTTGTAAACAGGTTATCAAAGGTCAGATGGTAACAATCTTCCGGCTCCTCTTCCTCCAGCTCAGAGATGAGGTCAACCACCACGGCTCCACCCATTCCAATGCCTGGATACGCATCTGCATTAGCTTGCCTGCCATTTGCTCCTTGGTAGGGTTCAAACTGGACGCAGTACCCAAGGGGTGTGGCCAGCACCCACATCTTGTATCCGAAGCGTATAGGCTTCCCTCTAATGAATTGCTTTGCACCGTGTCCCCCATAGTATGGGATCATGCTCTCGTCGATACTCAAATGTTGTTGCTTCATGATTTTTTTGAAGTACATGAGGCATCTCTCATTGAGCATGGTAATCAATGGCCTGATTTTGGCCATATCCATCACCACCACTGTTCTCCTCTCCCAATGTAGTTCTGCCACTGAGTCCCACAATAGTAGCTGTGGCACTGGCAGTTAGTTGTCGTCCGGACAAGTTGTGGACAGCACACTCCCCATCTTCTTCACCACTATCTTCATCAGTCAACTCATCAACTTCAGGAGGGTCGAGAAAGATGTCAGCTCTTTGAAATAAGTCATCATCTTCAAGCATATCTATTACCTCGTTCACAGTGAATCTGAAACAAACCCAACCCGTACATGAAAAAACCTCTGGCCATTTAGCCCTAGCGTCCTTTTTAAAGGACACCAGATCGAAACTGCCTATAACACAAACTATGGACTATATTCACAAAAAGAAAAATATGTTTCTAGATTATGCCTTTGTCTTCAAATTACCTTCAGTAATGATATTAAAAATGTTGATAATTACACAAATATAGCCTTACCTTCTTTTGGAACTCATCTTGATCTGCTCAGCATGTGGATTTTGAATGATGTCCACCATGACACTTTACTGCCAAGAGAGATAACTTTCTCCAACTCAGCTTCTGAAACGTTGTTACCTCCCTAACACCAATCAGTGACTTAGACCTTTCTCAGAGTCTGTGTTGTAAATCAGGTGGGGAAAATGTAAGCGTCCTTTTTAAAGGACGCCAGGCTTAAATGGGTTAAAACTGATTTTTTCAACTCTTTTTACAGTTTCATTTAGGAACCAAAAGAAAATATATGGCCTAATATAAATACTTTTAATAATATTTATGTAATTGTGTGTTTGTTTTTTATTCAGTCTTTACAATTTCATCTTTGTGAATTTATAACTTTACAGTACATCGGTCCTTTTTCATCTATTTTACTTGGGTTCCTAGAGCAGTGAGAGAGAGTGAAAGAAAGAGAGAGAGAGAAAGAGAATAAAGTTGCCACATTCAGAAAATAAAGTTGTCTTGAATTGAACTGAATTGAATTGAGCACACACACACACTTATCTATGCACCCACACAGACATACATGTACACACCCACACCGACTGACACACACACACACACACACACATAAATACATATGTACATGTAATTTGTTTGTATTAAAACACAGGCACACATGCAGGCACACACACACACACACACACACACACACACACACACACACACACACACACACACACACACACTCACAGACAAATTTATACAAACTCTTGTACATACATGTGTTATTATTCAGCTTGAAATACACAGACTGACAAAATCAAAAACTTGCTGCAAGAATGATCATCACAACTCTGACACAAAAAGCTAATGTGACTTACAACAACAACAAATCTCTAGCGACAAAAATATAACTTATGATTGTGTGGAATGTTTAACAATCTTCAGCTTGACAAAGATACAAGATGTATACCACAATTTGTGTTAACATAAAAATTCAAAACCTTTTCCAAGAGTAGTTAAATAACAAGTAAACGTACTGTACTGATAATGATATAGAGTGCAGCTTAACAGGAACTCCTTCAGTGAATTCATTTGACAATATCCTGCTGCTTAACTAAGTTGAAATTCAATGTGCGCAAGCGTTCCACTTCCCTTCTATTTTCTTTGTGAGCATGCAAGTATTAAAATATCAGTCAAAAATATCACAGATATATTTTGGGACGGAATAGCAGACTGAACTGCAGAAATAATTTTGAAAAGACAAAACAACACTGCACCAAGTAACAAAACAAAACACAGATAATAATAAAAAGTTCTACCTGCATATGCACATAAAAACAAGAGACAAAGATAAGCTATCCATGCAGCGCTTTTCCGTTGACCTTCAACCTGTGGACGGCGACGAAATGATCGTAACCAGAGTTGATGATAATGCGCAGACACTGAGCTCTTCTCTCCCCCACGCTGACCTCTACTGTCTGCAGTTGATGGTCGGTGCGCTCCACCTCTGAAATTCATTCATCAAACATTATAATTAGGGTTGACTACTTCATCAGATAAGACAAGACAAGATAAGAAAAGAACATAATGTATAAATGAATACATGAACATGCATATCGAACATCACATCTCATTGCTTTCAGAACAGACACACAAAAGACAAGGATTAAAAAAATAAAAGCATACATCAATTAATTAACCATTGCATGGTTTCTCAAGCAATGCATAATATTATACAGTAGACTCCGCTTAATAAGGTCACCTTGGTGCAGGACAAAAGTGGCTATATTAAGCGGGTGGATTTAATAAAAGCATAAGCATAAAACATAAGGAAAAATCCGTGCAGTCAGAAATTGGCCTCAAAAAGCGGGTGGCTTTATTAAACATGGCCTTATTAAGCGGATTCTACTGTATCATTATATGAGAAAATTTCGTTATTTAAAGTGTAGAATTGGGAGCTTACCTTGTATCAGTGCATAAACATGTACATCATGTACTATTGGCATTATTCAAACATGGTGGATCTCTTAGAGGGACATTACCATTGGTTTCTTAAAGTTAAGTACAGTATAAAGAAATGTCATACTTCATACACCATTCACTACATAATAAGCTTTAAGCTTTAGAACCTATGCTTGACCTTTCCATGATCTTACACTCAGGCATGAGCAAGTTCCAAAATTTTCACTCGCCTTGTGGGCTAGTGAATTTCAAAATTGACTAGCCCACAAAAATATTCACTCGCCCACAAAAATGAGTTACCAAAGAACAAAATGATTTTTTTTTTTGGCAGCAAAGTTTCATTCAACCATATTAGATGTAACCCATGGACTAGGTTGCTAGCAGTGCGCATTTGGGCACAGAAGTAACCCATGGATCAGGTTGCTAGCAGTGCGCATTGGGGCACAGATGTAACCCATGGATTAGGTTGCTAGCAGCGCGCATTTGGGCACAGAAGTAACCCATGGATCAGGTTGCTAGCAGTGCGCATTGGGGCACAGATGTAACCCATGGATCAGGTTGCTAGCAGTGCGCATTGGGGCACAGATGTAACCCATGGATTAGGTTGCTAGCAGCGCGCATTTGGGCACAGAAGTAACCCATGGATCAGGTTGCTAGCAGTGCGCATTGGGGCACAGATGTAACCCATGGATCAGGTTGCTAGCAGTGCGCATTGGGGCACAGATGTAACCCATGGATCAGGTTGCTAGCAGTGCGCATTGGGGCACAGATGTAACCCATGGATCAGGTTGCTAGCAGTGCGCATTGGGGCACAGATGTAACCCATGGATCAGGTTGCTAGCAGTGCGCATTGGGGCACAGATGTAACCCATGGATCAGGTTGCTAGCAGTGCGCATTGGGGCACAGATGTAACCCATGGATCAGGTTGCTAGCAGTGCGCATTGGGGCACAGATGTAACCCATGGATCAGGTTGCTAGCAGTGCGCATTGGGGCACAGAAGTAACCCATGGATCAGGTTGCTAGCAGCGCGCATTTGGGCACAGAAGTAGTCAAGAAGAGGAAAACAAACTTTACACAACAGATCATTAAACCAAAATCACAGGAAGATCATTTTGCAAGGAAATGTTTGGATTCACAAATACGAATCGGAATCATCATCTTTCTCAAGGCCAAGTTTCAGAGGGAGATGATGCGTGATGATGCGTGATGATGCGTCCATTTCATCCTCTGGTGAGGCTTTGATGTTTCGTGAGCACATATGTTTTCTAGCTTAAATTTGTCCGTACCAACAACGAATGGCCCCTTTCTAGAAGTACACAACATGACGTGTTTTTTTCCCGATCATAGTTTATAGCCAGTCTCTCTGCTCACCAGAGTCAGATTTTGTCCAGTCTGCCTGGAAGGAACGCTTCCTTTGTCCGGAGTCATACTGTTTCAGTCTCTCGGACTCCATTCCCTCTGCAGGCCTGGGAATGAGTAAAAGTGGTTTGGGAGTACTGACGGGAACATTTTGCATTTAAGCATTTTTTAGGGCACACGGAGGCTCTTTTCTTACACAATTAGAAAAGGACTTCGTCGTATTTACGACGAAAGGTGTATCATTCCCAGGCCTGCTCTGGTTTGGCTTTTGGGGGCTGGCAGTTGTCCAAGTTTTTCCACATGTTTACAGCTTTAGATCTGCCTAGGCTGCTGAGACACGCGTGGTGCGTCGACAATTCTGATTGATTAAAATCGCGTCTACGGAAAGTCCTGATAACCCCGAAATACGGTTCTGGTCATTCTGATTGGTTCATGGTCACTAAAAAGAATTTCCCGATCAGCTCGAAGTGGAGCTCCGATCACATCGAATTTTAGCAGTCGTAGACGACCATGTGCTTCACAACAGACAATCGTTGCTCGGAAAATGATAATACTACAGACCAAAAATTTTCACTCGCCAAGTGGGCGATAATTATAAGACTTTCTACTCGCCCACACTCATTTCTGGTCGCCTGTGGCGAGTGGGCGACCGATCTTGCTCATGCCTGACACTATTCAATCAAAGAAATGCAAGTAGGGGGTTTTACCTCCTTTTCCTCCTTTATAAATCTGTAATGCATATATATGCAGGTACTTGTTTAATTTTGTGCTCTGGTTTTTTTTCAGCATTGTACTATAACCACAGAAAATTCAAATAAACCAACAGATTACAATCAATTTACATGTGTACACACCATGCACTTGACGACACAAACTTCTATGATGAATCCTTTCACACATTGCATGTAGCTGGTATTTCTGCAAGTATGTGTTGGAAGTCACATCCCACAGAATATGTTTCTCACCTTTCTCTGCCAGTGGTTCAAAGGAGTCAATACTGTCACTTTCGCTTGTCTCCAGGGCAATATTTTGCACTGAAACACAACATTCACAAAAGTGAAGGTAAAATTGACTACGTAATCATTTCAAAATTCTGCATCCATCATTTTTTAAGTTCTGAGTTAAACACAGACAATTGGGGCATCTGAGTTTCAAACATACGCAATACACTTCGCATAAGGCCAAAAAAAAAATAGGTCTGTTTACGGTAACATAGGCCAAAAAAATAGGGTCGGTAGGTCGGGATTTTTTTTTCTCTCAAAAAAACAATATTTTTACGTTATTTTGCAAAAAAACCAAAAGATTTTTGTCTTCTTTTTTTCCTCCCAAATGCCAAAAAAAAGTCTAGGGTCTCGCGAAAAAAATAGGGTCGGTCGGGTTACCGTAAACAGACTATTTTATTTGTGTGGCCTAATCAAAGAAAGTTTTAACTTTTCAAAATATGTGGCTAATATTTATGCCTGAACGCATTTTGGTTTCCGAGGGCATACCAGACCTCATCACATACAGCTACTCCACATCTCATGGGTGTGCTGTCTTCCGACGTACCCAAAATGTTGAGCTACTTCATGGTGGAGATTATGTCAATAATACATTCGAAAGTCACAGTTCGCATGTTTGGTTTGATGATCTGCTAGTAAATATCAGCAAAATATCAATTATGGCCGCTATTTACATTTTATATTTTCCTAAATATCTACTTTCTCTAGCAGATACTCAAAACCAAACATGCGAACACGGGTTCATTAGGATGTAGACTAACTGTTGTGGTGATACCCTCCTCACTGCCAGGTTCCAAAAACTTATTACTTCATTCATTAGGCCAAAAAAAAACAAGTCGCGTAAGGCGAAAATACAATATTTAGTCAAGTAGCTGTCGAACTCACAGAATGAAACTGAACGCAATGCCATTTTTCAGCAAGACCGTATACTCGTAGCATCGTCAGTCCACCGCTCATGGCAAAGGCAGTGAAATTGACAAGAAGAGCGGGGTAGTAGTTGCGCTAAGAAGGATAGCACGCTTTTATGTACCTCTCTTTGTTTTAACTTTCTGAGCGTGTTTTTAATCCAAACATATCATATCTATATGTTTTTGGAATCAGGAACCGACAAGGAATACGATGAAAGTGTTTTTAAATTGATTTCGAAAAAAAAAATTTGATAATAATTTTTATATATTTAATTTTCAGAGCTTGTTTTTAATCCAAATATAACATATTGATATGTTTTTGGAATCAGCAAATGATGGAGAATAAGATAAACGTAAATTTGGATCGTTTTATAAATTTTTAATTTTTTTTACAATTTTCAGATTTTTAATGACCAAAGTCATTAATTAATTTTTAAGCCACCAAGCTGAAATGCAATACCGAACCCCGGGCTTCGTCGAAGAGTACTTGACCAAAATTTCAACCAATTTGGTTGAAAAATGAGGGCGTGACAGTGCCGCCTCAACTTTCACGAAAAGCCGGATATGACGTCATCAAAGACATTTATCAAAAAAATGAAAAAAACGTTCGGGGATTTCATACCCAGGAACTCTCATGTCAAATTTCATAAAGATCGGTCCAGTAGTTTAGTCTGAATCGCTCTACACACACACACACACAGACACACACACAGACACACACACGCACACACGCACATACACCACGACCCTCGTTTCGATTCCCCCTCGATGTTAAAATATTTAGTCAAAACTTGACTAAATATAAAAAAAGGTCTGTTTACGGTAACCCGACCGACCCTAGTTTTTAGGCCCGACCCTAATCTTTTTTTTGGATCGTCTGAAAAAAACAAAAAAAACGCATCCAAAATAGAGCTGTTTGCGCTCAAACAGCAGACGACAGAAGGGAGGTAAGCTCAAAGTACTGTTTATAGTTATGTTGGGCAAAAACAGGGATTGATGAGAAGAAATGAACTGTGAAACATCATAGAGAGGGGAGAAAAAAAAAAGAAAAAAAAATGGGGAAAAAAAAAACAAGAAGGGCAAAGCCCATAGGACTCACATGCTTTACACATTTTTCCTACCAAAATACATGTGACCTTGACCCAAGGTCAAGGTCATCCAAGGTCATGCAACACAAAGCTGTTAATTCAAGACATAGGAAGTACAATGGTGCTTATTGGCTCTTTCTACCATGAGATATGGTCACTTTTAGTGGTTCACTACCTTATTTTGGTCACATTTCATAAGGGTCAAAGTGACCTTGACCTTGATTATATGTGACCAAATGTGTCTCATGATGAAAGCATAACATGTGCCCCACATAATTTTTAAGTTTGAAACAGTTATCTTCCATAGTTCAGGGTCAAGGTCACTTCAAAATATGTATACAATCCAACTTTGAAGAGCTCCTGTGACCTTGACCTTGAAGCAAGGTAAACCAAACTGGTATCAAAAGATGGGTCTTACTTTGCCCTATATATCATATATAGGTGAGGTATTGAATCTCAAAAACTTCAGAGAAAATGGGAAAAATATGAAAAATAGCTGTTTTTTAGGCAACATTTATGGCCCCTGCGACCTTGACCTTGAAGCAAGGTCAAGATGCTATGTATGTTTTTTGGGGCCTTGTCATCATACACCATCTTGCCAAATTTGGTACTGATAGACTGAATAGTGTCGGAGTGTCCAAGAAATATCCAACGTTAAAGTTTTCCGGACGGACGGACGGACGGACGGACGGACGGACGGACGTCCGGACGTCCGGACGTCCGGACGGACGACTCGGGTGAGTACATAGACTCACTTTTGCTTCGCATGTGAGTCAAAAAAAAAAGCTGACCTACCGACCCTATTTTTTCACCCTATGTTACCGTAAACAGACCTTTTTTTTTTTTTGGCCTTAGCAACTATCCGTGTTTGATTCCGTTATACTTAATAAGCCTGATATCAAAGGAAAGTGCAGAGTCTTAGAAACAGAACTGTACCAAAATCAAGATCAAGGTAAAGGAACAAAGACAAAGCATTTGAAAACTGGGACTTTCGTACGTATTAGTTGACTTAACCTCCACCTTAAATAGCCCACGTTATGGTGAGCAGCTGCCTGTGACACCCATTTACACCTGATTTTTTTAGATTGTTGAATGTCTTAAAAAAAAGGGGGAGGGGAGTACATGGTCAAAAAGCCTGATCACAGTATCATGAAAGGACGTACCATCATAGCTTGACAGTTCGACACTGTTAATACTCATGAGCGCCTGGAACCTGACAATAACCTCCTGCGGGTACAGCCCAGTGGTCGTCCAAAACGTCTCATCGGTACTGCAACAAACAGAAATCATGTAGTTTGTGTCCCGGATACCATACATAACTCATTAACTGTAGACCTTGAAAACAATACACTTGTGTGCTTAATGTCACGGATTTTGTAAAGCTTGAACTGTCTTGGATAATTTTTTTCAAGAAGTCTACCACTGATGTAACGGGGGAAAAATACGGACAAAATCTTTATTGAATTTAGTAAAACTAATATCCGCAAACATTCCTTTTCTAACAGAGTTGCACCATCATGGAACACACTGTCTGATGTTGTTAAAAATGCACAAACTATCAACACTTTCAAAAATCTGCTGGACATACAAAAACTTACGACTGAGTCACTTTATTTGTACGATAATTGATATTGAGTAAATACGACTTTATTTGAGCATGTTAATATGATTGACCTGCAACAAATTTGATAATGAGATGGGACACAAAAAAAGCCATGAGGTTTATGGATACCAATCCAGTTCCTAACCACTACTACTACTACTAATTATTGTGTCATCATTTGATTATTCTCTTGTTTTATTTTTTAATTGGTTCAGTTTATTGCTTTATCCTACATACGTGAGAGAGACACTCGTGAGATAATAATCGTTCAAATCACACGTGTGTAGATCATGTAAATGAGGTCATTTCAAGCAAGTCTGGCAGGGACCTGTTTTTCCACTGCTTATTATGCCAAAGTCATTATGGAAAAAAACAATTGCGCTCGCTAATTACCCTCGGTGATTTTTTAGAACTAACACGTCACGCCACACTTTCAGAGTGACGTTTCTTTGCTTTGACGTAATAGATTGCACGAGGCTTTAGAAGAGATCGAGGTTCCAAAACAAGCGTCTTCAATTTAGCTGCCTCGACTGCAGGACATTTTCAGTAAAATAAACGTAAGTACAGTATGTAGGATAAACAGAATACTACATGGCTTGCTGTATCGTATCAGATTTACACTCGTTTTTTCAAATAGTGAACAGCTCGCTTTCGCTCGCAGTTCAATATTTAAAAAAAAACAACTCATGTAAATCTGGTACGACACAGCAAGCCATGTAGTATTCTCTATGTATATCATGTTACAGGAGGAAAAGAAAACATCTGTTAACTAGATGTTCAAATTAATGGACTTTCGGTGTGTACATCACTACATGTGTGCCTGGATTATACTTCATTGACGTAAACTACGCAACGTACCCAACAAACATCTTACAGTTGGCTGGTTCGATTACATCAGATTACATAAGAGACATGTTGTAGCAGCACATGTGCGTGAGCACTGGCTGCAAATGCGATGTTCGAATGTGAAACACCAGCGAGAGAGAATGTAAAACACCAGTGAGAGAGAGAGAGAGAGAGAGAGAGAGAGAGAGAGAGAGAGAGAGAGAGAGAGAGAGAGAGGCACCAACGTGAAAACAAAACCGCAAATCACCCGTCAATCATGTGTTCTGGAGGGTGACTGTCATCGCTGGATGTAGAGAGAGCGATCTGAGCTCCTCCGCTTGCGAGAGCAACGTCAAACATTGTTTTGTTGAAGAACTCTTGAAAAACGGCTTTAGCCAAGAATGTCTGCTATGGAACGCAGAGTTCGGTATTCTCGCGAGAAATCGTTTGTGACTTGTTACCCTAATATATTCGAATAATTATACTTAATAACCCCTCTCTCTGCAACCCAGTGCGTTCAGAGAGTTGTATGCAGACTGCACATTGAGTACAGACTAAATAGCTTAAAACCGAGAAATCTGTGCCGGAAATATTACGTCTGGTGCCCAAAGCTTTTGTTATACCTGTGGAAACAACGTGTTTTGACTAATCAGACATTATACATCACTTCCGGTTTGAAAATTCGTCTGGCTTATTTTCACTCAGACGGGATTTTGACAGCTGTAATTCTCTCAGAAGAACAGTATGTCTCAGCCACACAGGGTATGGTTTGCGAAAAATTATCTTTGTTTTTTTGTTTTATTTCAGGATATGTAAAACTGTCTGTTTAACATGTGGAACACAAGAATGGTAGACAACCAACACAGAATTGAGAAATTTTCACTTTCGTGACTTGCTCATGCCAAAAATGATGACGAGTCAAAGGGGGAAGCTTTCTGAGCTATGTCTAACTCTAAGCATTGCTTGGTTTGCTTCTGTCTAACGTTCAGTAGAAACCAGATGTGAGACTCTGATTACAATTCCTCATTGATTGACCAAACATAACGTTTAGTCATGTTTTTCGTGTATTTGTTTTAATTGTTCGGGTGTTGTTCCTTTGATATGACCAACGTAGGTTTGTTATGAACTTTTCACTCACGTGTTCACCATTCTCTTGTTTCAGACTGCGTTCCATCTCGACTATGGAGACACCGTTCTCTTTCCTTCCTGGGTCCTGTATTCAAAGAAAGGTACACTAGCTGTTGGAGTTAAGCCAATGTGAATGTGCTTCACGGTGGACTTGCTAAATTTGTAACACTAACAAATGACTTTTTTCTGTCAGAATTACACTTTTTGTAGAGCTAGAAAATGTGTGTTGACTGGAGATATAGGCTGATTGAATGTGTTAATAATCAGTGTGAGTAAGTTTATGGTGGGTTTTTTTTCCTCAGGAATGGGGCCTGCGTCTTTGAAGACATAAGGTTGTGTTTTAACAAAAGAAGAAGAGAGAGTTATCATAGTATGGCAATTGTTCCTGCTGTAAAAATATTAGATCAACTCCTAGTAATTACATGAATGAAACCAGACAATGAGAAAGATAGTGTTCTAGAAATTTGGCTTTACAAATCTTCTAAGGATCTATGATTAAACAAAAAATCAACACACTGCCATTGCCTCGAGCATTATGTTAACCCTTACACTGGTGTAATTCTGTGACACATGTTATATAGCCACTGGTGAATTAACAGAGAGAAAAATAAAGAAAAACAGTCATATAGGTTTTCGCATCCATGGGAGGTAATCGGAACCGACCAAACAGACTGAGCCAGTAGCGCGACATATGTCGTGACAACCAGGTGACAGTATATGTCGCGACAACCAGCCTAAGGGTTAACATGTTCAACATTATATTTAAATATCTGTGTCTCCTCAAATGATTTGAACCTGCATAATCAATGTCATCATGTTTTGCAGAAGCTTTCTTGTCGTCTCTTGCCCTTGTGGTGATGGGGGTCTTGTACCAGGGACTGAAATACATCCGCCTGCGAGAAGGACGCCGGTGCCCCAACATGCAGTGCAAGTAGGTTCAGTATAGACCTTTTCGGTATCTCGGCAGCTTTCTTGGGATATCTGCGAGACATGCTCTTTGTTATGCTTTAAATGTCACAAGAACTTCGAACCTTGGCTTTTGCAGCTCGTGCAAGATAGCTGTACCTCATGTTTTACTATGCTTTGAAGCTCTGAATACCAATAGGGTCTATTCTCTTGCATATTGTTCAATTTTGTGTTCTCATATATTCAAACTTGTGAATATGTGTACAATTTGTTTTTTTGTGGCCATTTTTTTCCCTGAACTTGTGTTCTGTGATAGTGTTTGAAATGTAGGTAAATTACCCACACTGAAGGCAAAACTTGAATGATAGCTGTGCTTTTTTTTCTTCTTTAGCTTCTCTCTTAATTTTTTTTCATGAACCCAAAAATGTCTGTTTGTTTCAAAATTAACGGTAATTAGGCTTATGAGAATTAACATTCTCTTTGAAAAAAAATCCTAGTAATTATAAAATTTTATGTACTGATATTTTTCAGTTTCACCCATGATGAACTCATTATATATGATTTTTTTTTTTTAACCAGGCGCTACATCCTCAACAAAGGGCACATCATCCAGACCGTGCTGTACATCATTCAGTTCATCGGGGGTTACTTCCTCATGCTGGCAGTCATGACCTACAATGTGTGGCTGGTAGTCGGCGGAGTTGTGGGCCTTGGCCTAGGTTATTTCTTCTTTGGCTGGATAGAAGAAGAAAGCTTTGTAACTCCTACTGTTCAGCCCACCAGCAGGTGTGGGTTGGCTGTGGATCTGGACTGCGGCTTCCAGGGCAAGATGCAAGAGTTGCAGCCCCTGAGCACAGCTGATGGGGGAGGGGTGGCGGGAGATGGTTCAATAGCGTGTCAGTGTGATGAGAGTGCTACATAATAATTTTTGTTTGAGAAAGATATGTTATTTGAGACTTTATTAAGTGTTCTTGTGCACTTATGTCAGCATGAGGGACAAGAAAGAATGAGCGAACAAACAAAATTTCAAAGGAAAAAGAACCCAAAATTGATAGTTTGTCTGGTGCAATATATGGGCATTGTTAAGCATAGTTTTCTGTCCACTTGATATTCATGTGGAATTTCATTTGTACCACTGGATGTATTGTACATGTACTTCTATGCACACACACAAAAAGTATACAAATATAAATGGGCAAGCTCGCATACTCACTCTTGCACACACACAAACACCCTAACATGCACACAAACACACATTCGTACTCAGTTACTTAGACATTCACACAGTTTATAAAGCTTTGATTATACATGTATTGAAGAACTGGTTCCTTAGTCTGTTTCTGTACTAGGTTTTTGTTTGTGTTTTTGTTATCTTTTTGTCCAGATGGCATAGTTCTGAACAGCATTTGAAATGTGATCTCTGATTGTTGAAGCCAAATGTTCACAGATTTTACTTGTACAGCTATGGTCAGCTGCAATCATGAGCAAGTAGAACAAATAGTTACGATGTACTTGTCTGTCTGTAAAAATACATGTATGTACAGAAGACCGAGGGGTGAGGGGAGGTGGTCGTGATGCTGGAATATTTCCCACAGTGTCATGCATGTGGAGCTGATTTTCTCAAACACACAATGAACTGTGGAACATCCCCCTCTCCCCCCCCCCCCCCCCCCCCCCCCCCCCCCTTCTGTCTCGCCTCTCGATCACTGTGTCTGATTGTAGATCATAAACTCAACGACACTCATTTTAAGTCACATCTGCATTTACTGTGACAATGAAATTAAGTCTATCATGTTAAAATTATCTGGAAAATAGTTTAGGTGCCTTGATTCATTAGCTGTGTTGTTCCCAAATAGACTCATTCCGAAAATAACTCGTTCGGGTTTGTATCGGTTGTGAAAGAGTGAATGCCCTTGCTTTGAACTTGGACAAACCAGGCATGAAAATTCTCCGTATTTTCCGTATTTTTGAAAAAAATAAACCGTATTTTTTTTTATTTTCCGTATTTTTCCTTTTTTTTTTTTTTACATTTTTTTTTTTAATTTTTTTTTTTTTTTTTTTTTTTTCTTTTCCTAGTCATAGTTATAGTAAAATAGTTTTGGGGCCATGTTTGAATCCAATTTTAAGGCTCAGATAGCCCCAGATTGCACCCTTGAAAAAAAAAAATTCAGGGGGCACATGCCCCCGGACCCCCCTAGAAGTCTTGGCGCTACGCGCCTGCGAAACTTGGCACTACGCGCCTTCGAATTTTGTTTTCAGTATTTTTTTTGTTTTCAATTTTCATGCCTGACAAACATTGGAGGGGCCAATCACTGGCGAGGGGTGGGTTGGAAACACGTGTGAAGTTATTTGTCAGAGGAAAAAGCAAGGTCAAGGGCATTCACTCTTTCACAACCCATACAAACCCGATGGATTTTTTTTCTGAAAATCATCTAGTCTATTGTGATAGATTGTAACACCAATGTGTCCGAATCACCAGTCCAAAGAAGTATCAGTAATGCTGTGAGTGCTCTGTCGTGTGCATGTTTCACTATGTGATTTTCCTTTGTTGTGATTTCAAGATTTGTGCTGCATGTACAATCGCGTCTGATTCATTATGATGAAGTGCAAAAAAGAGTGTACTGTTTACATACCTCTTGTGTTTTATCTGTTTGTGAAAGGAGGGAGGGGTGTAATCCATTTTTATTTTGTTTGCTTTGTGTGTGTGTGGGTTTGTATTTATTTTTTTATCATTAATTTTCTCTCCGACAATTGTGTTCTTTTGGGTGTGGAACATTTTTCAAATGAGTTTGCCTCAATAAAGTGCATATAAATGGTATTTTTGTTAAACAGTAAAAATATTTATAAATTCATAGATCCTGTACCACATTTGTAGCTGGTGACTTCAAAGGTTGTTTTAGTAATTACTTTTATCCTACATACGTGAGAGAGACACCCGTGAGATAATAATCGTTCAAATCACACGTGTGTATATCATTTAATGAGGTCATGTCAAGCAAGTCTGGCAGGGACCTGTTTTTCCACTGCTTATGATGCCAAAGTCACCGAGACAAACGTCATTATAGAAACAAAACTTGCGCTCGCTAATTACCCTCGATGAATCTTTAGAACTAACACGTCACGCCACACTTTCAGAGTGACGTTTCTTTGCTTTGACGTGTAATAGATTGCAGGAGGCTTTAGAAGAGATCGAGGTTCCAAAACAAGTGTCTTCAATTTGGCTGCCTCGACTGCAGGACATTTTCAGTAAAATACACGCAAGTACAGTATGTAGGATAAACAGAATACTACGTGGCTTGCTGTGTCGTACCAGATTTACACTCGTTGCTTTTTCAAATAGTGAACAGCTCGCTTTCGCTCGCACTTCAATATTTAAAAAAACAACTCGTGTTAATCTGGTACGACACAGCAAGCCATGTACATGTAGTATTCTCTATGCAGATGATATTTTCCTCACAATCAGCATTTAAAATCACCGTTTCAGGTGATTGTGTGTGGTTTTGTTTCTTATTATTATTATTATGGGGAGCTTATATAGCGCAAACCACAACTGTGCTCTCCGCGCTTTACATATTAATTTCTGCCGTTTGAAATGGAATTTTTTACAGACAGACAGACAGACATTTCTCAGTCATTTGTGTAACCCAACCTCATGCCGATCACATGCTACCCTGATACAGACGAACAAGGTGTGAAGATGTCCTTTACTGAGGTTTTCAAAGTCTAGTCAGGCTGTTCTTGTACGTGTATTTGACTGTGCCATGGAAATCTGTATTTTCAAATTGATTTTGTGGTTGATATGTTATATTATAAAATGATGTATCATTAGCTAATTTGTTTGTTGAAGTTTATTTTTGTCAGCCAGATCCTTTTAATCTTGAACAATGTTGCACAATCTTAGGTGCAGCTTAAATTACTTTGATTCTAAACTTTGCCAACAAGAAATTCATTTTTATTTCAGATTCGTGGCAGGGTGGGGTTTAAAACAAAATAGCTTCAAGTACTGAAGGATGCTTGCTTGTTTGGGTACTGTATGTACAGTATTTTTAAAACTTCTATATCAAAAATCAATCAAGCAGTACACTTTGAAAATGTTTTGGATAGTGTTTGTCTGACAATGACATATTTCTTTGCTTCTGTTTTGCCAAATTGTTGCTTGTCATTAGGTTTTGCTGTATATATGAGCTTTAAGATACCTTGGTATTTACAGAAATGTTTTACATTATTTTTCTTTGCCAAAGTGGTTGAACTGAAACAATACTATCCAAACTCTATGACATTGTACCGTTATCCATTCTTTTTTCTTTGGTTTTTTTATTTCATTTAAAACCTCAGCAAGGTTTTGTTCAACTGATAGCACATGACAAATGTTTATTTTGCTCTCAGTAAGGAAGTGTAATTGATGTTGCAAAGCAGTATTTTTTGTTGCCTGCTTTATTTTGCTGTCTCACCCTGTTGTTTTTGTTGTTGATTTTTTTTCTCTTCGCTTTTGCCTCAACATAAAAATGACAGATGTTTTTGTAATCTCAGAAGTGTTTTACCTAACAGATAGTACATTGTACTGTGTTTTTGTTGTTCCTGTTGTTTACAGATACATGTATTTATTGCTATGACAACAAGATCTGCACCTCTCAATACATGTATGGTGATGGGTATATTGTTTTATTAAAATATCAATCATGTTCAGTTTTGAAAAAAGGAAACTTTTTGAGAATTGTGTGTATTTTGTCCATTCCCTATACGCATGCACATTTGTAACTGGACATGTATGGGTGTGTGTTTTGCTTGTATGTGAGTGACAGGAAAGGAGAGAGAGAAACACTGTGTGTACATGCTCTGTCTGCCATTACATTGGAATCCCCTTCCACCCCCTTTGATCCAAGATCCAAGACACCCCCCCCCCCTTCCACTTTTAAGATTTTATTTTGTCAAATTTTCTGTTCATACATGTATGTGTATGTAAATTTACCTCCATTTGAAGACTGACTCCCTGCCTTACAAGATCTGATTTACTCAAGTTGAGGGTCTTATGTACCCATCATTAACAAAGAACTACCTCATCTTGCTCTCCCCACAGCTATGTAACACTGTTTTGTATTTGTCAGAAAAGAACACAACAACAAACACAAATTATGGAGCTTGCAAGATGTTAATTACCCACAGAAACCTAATACCTCTCAGCTGAGATAAGAGATTGGAACTATGAGACACATCTAAACCCAATACCTCTTAACAAAGATAAGAAGAGCTTGCAGCCTGGAGATATCAGAGCAGTTTGCATACCAGCAGGCATTCAGCACAATACAATGCTGTGATGCACAGTCAAAAACAGTTTGCCTCCGTCAACAAAAAGCTGTGATTCAGTAGCATGAGAAATTGGCCTAAAGAGCCAAATCTAAGAAAGCGTGCTGTTTTCTTCAACTTTGTAAAACGCGAGATAAGAAAAGTGACGATCCTGTTCCTTGTGGAATATACTTTGCTACACAATATGGAGATGGATTCACATCATCAGGTAAGCATCAAACATTGCGACCTTTTTTCTGTACTTCAGTTTTATTTGGATTTTTTTTTTATACCCAATATTGACGGACTGTGTGATGATATCTTCTGCTATGGTCTGTTGAGACAGTGATATCAAAATCGAGACCGGATGTCGAGATTTTGATATCACTGTCGAAACTGACCAATAGCAGAAGATATCATCACACAGTCAGTCAATGTTAGATATATTGCTAATTCTCTGGACATTTTGTATTTACTGTAAAGAAATTACAAAAGTATTTGTCTCAGTTTTGGCTGTTCCATATCCCTCCCTCTGATTATTATTTCTTTTTGTTCACTTTTTTCTTGTACTTTTCAGTATTTCAAAATGTCTTTTCTTTCAAAAAGTCTTTAGTCACTTGCTCAACTAAATTCTGGGATAATTAAATTTTCATATATATTTGTTTGTTTTTAAATTTAGGTGTTTTTGTTTTTGAAGTGGGGAAGCAATAAAGAGGTCGTCAATATCAAAACTGATATCGACGGAAATGTCGTCGATATCACTTTTGCACTGAGCTCAGTTTTGACCAATTGACCAATGGAAATCCACGTAACATATGAAATAGCAATATATATATATACACATGTAGTACATCTCTTCGTGAATTTATAAAAATGAACTAAAAGCAAGAAGTAGGATAACTTTTAGGGTCACAGATTTAAGATAGTTATACCTAAAAGAGGAAGAACGGAAGGAACAAACAGAGGAAGAAAAAGAGCAAAAGAAGAGGTGTTTAGGTGTTCATTCATTTTTGACAGTTACCATAAAATATATGAAAAATAAACAAAGAGAGGAAGAAAAAGAAGACTTGCACGCTCTGCTGTTAATTCATTTTTTCTGCAAGTTCTCAAGGCTGTGTCACCCACTTCGACATAAAAAGTTCAAGTCTAGAAACATACAAAAATAATAAAGATTCATGGCATGTGACAGTCCAACACATATTTGGACTGAACATGCATTTGAGCTGAACGCAAGCAGCCATACATTTCACTCTTGTATTGTATACATGTATTTTGATAATGAAAATGTACTCACCAGAAGTCAACAGCAACATGAACAATCAAAAATCGAACCGGTTTAAAAAAAAAGTGTCTTCATCAGCAATAAACAATAAAGTAAAAATAAAGCTTTGTCGATACGGGTTAGTTTTTTGATAGTTCATGCTACCGTTTATTTGTGGCGAGTTCATTTTCATTGTAATCTTATTGTAGTTCTTCTCACCTGCAGCCTCTTGTTCAATACCTGTATAGGTATTTCGTTGTTCAATACCTGTATAGGTATTTCGTTGTTCAATACCTGTATAGGTATTTCGTTGTTCAATACCTGTATAGGTATTTCGTTGTTCAATACCTGTATAGGTATTTCGTTTCACTGTATTTGCAGGCGTTCTTTACCCTGTCCACCCACTCCCCTCTGTTGATGGAAAGCTGGACAACCGCCACTCCCAAAGGTGAGCTTATTCATAACATGTGGTGCGTATACCAGTTACGCTTTCTGCTTCAAGTTCATGGGGACATGTGTAGCCACTTTGGCACTGGTTATATTAGTCACTAGCTTAGAACTATAATTATTTGGATTTGCGCCATATAAATACCCTTATTATTAATATTATTATTATTAATAACGCAATGAACAAACAAATGGATAACTAAATAAATGAAAGGGACCTATTTGAATGGTGTATGCAATATTTCAGTCTTTGTTTGGGAAAGCTTAAAGTCAAATAAACTCAGCTTTTCATAAAACAATTCAAAATAAGTTACATTATGGCTGAAAAAGCTTTTCCCATCCACAAAAAAACGCCCTTTAGGAGATTTGAGGTTTTGTTCATCTGCCTGATGTACACTTTAAACACTGTGTGCGTTTGGGAAGTGTGGATGGACACGGCATAGACTCTTTCGGTGCTGCAGGACGTCAGCTGATGTCCTAGATAACTTGCTTTAACGGGCAACAAACCGTTCAATTAACAACAAAAGAGAAGAACAACAACAACAAACAATGTGTGCGTGTGTGGTGTATTCATTTTTACATCAAGAGCAAATTGTAAGTTGTCAATTCGGGTCAACACAGATAATGCTTTGTATACAAATACAAATATTTTTGTCCGTATAGTTAATTGTTTTTCATATGTAGGTTGTACAATTGTTCTATTCTGTATATGTTCTTTTGTAAAGGGCCTAGAGCCATAGGTTAGGCACTTAAAAATGTCCAGTTATTATTGTTATTATTACAGGTTAATTGTTCTCTTACTGTACTTCTCGATGTGTGTTGACGGGTGCAGTGGCGTGGTGGCAAGACGTCGGCCTCCTAATCGGGAGGTCGTGAGTTCGAATCCCGGTCGCTGCCGCCTGGTGGGTTAAGAGTGGGCATTTTTCCGATCTCCCAGGTCAACTTATGTGCAGACCTGCCAGTGACTTAACCCCCTTCGTGTGCATACACAAGCACAAGACCAAGTGCGCACGGAAAAGATCCTGTAATCCATGTCAGAGTTCGATTGGTTATAGAAACCCGAAACTACCCAGCATGCCTCCCCCGAAATCGGCGTATGCTGCCAGAATGGTGGGGTAAAAATGGTCATAAACGTAAAAATCAACTCGTGCTAAAATCATGAGTGAACGTGGGAGTCTAACCCCATGAACGAAGAAGAAGACTGTGCTGTCCTGTTGCACTGATAATCCATTCTACTGACCTGTGCAGGCTTGGCAATAGCAGTGGCCTCAGGTGCCGTGCTCACAGTGCTTCTGGAGGGGCTCAAGTGTTACAGCTTCACACACAAGCTGGCTTTGACCCTCTTCAAACCACCTTCAAGGTAAAACAAGAAGAGCAAAATGCTCGTACTTCTTTAACCCCTACGCTATTGCTTCTTGCTTTTAGTGAGGCAAGCTTTCTAATCGTGCTCCTTGTCCACATACATATTTCAAACACACCCTTGGTATAGTGACTTGCCAATTATGTCCCGTGGGAAAGTTTTGACTCAAGAAAAGCAAGAGTACTCACTCTTTCACAACCCATACAATCAAACCTGAGTTATTTCCAAACATTTTCTATTGCACACTTTTAATAAACCCGTCTAATATTTCCAGCTTGTCCATACCCAAACGACTTTACCAAGCTCTCCTCCACATGACTGAAGTCTGTATGGCCTACATCCTCATGGTTTTCGTCATGTCTTTCAACCTTTTCATCATCATCGCCGTTGTTATCGGTGCCGGCTTTGGATACTTCGTCCTCAGACCCCTCTTTCTGCTTCGCGTCACTGCCAGATTGCGCCGCCGCCTCCGAGCATTGAGGATTCTCTATCCCTGGCGCAACGAGGGGGAAGACTGTGATAGAGGTCAAGGTGATGACAAAAGCAGCAACGCCAGAATCGAGGATGACCAGACAGATCGGTGTCAGGGTTATGTTGGCAATGACAATGATGGAAATGAAGTGTGGATTGAGCATTCTGTGGACGGTGTTACGGAGGTGAAGAAAGGGGAGATAAATGTGTGTAAGCCGTGCAATCCAATGATGCAGTGTCGTCAGTTCAGTGTCAGAGGAAGAGAGACATGCGTCTAATTAAATGTTGACACAAGTCAGTTAATGTGTGTTTTTGGGTGTGTGGGTGGGTGTGTGTGTGTGGGTGTGTGTGTGGGTGTGTATGCACACATAAGGGTGCATACACCAGGCATGGGAATTAAAAATTGTAAAAAAGGCGGAAAATTTATAACTGAAGACGCGAAGTGTCAAGTCGACGGCGCGAAGCGCCTAGCCTTACTAGGGGGGTCCGGGGGCATGCCCCCCCGGAAAAAATGTTTCTCCAAAGAACCCAGATGGTGCAATCTGGTGTCATCTGAGCTCCAAGTTTGCCATTAAATTCTGTTTTTAGAATCAGAGTTTTTAGTACAAAAATTTACCAATTTTTGCTTTTTTGAAGAAAAAAAATATATACATGTATTATATATGGTTTAAATTTGTAAAAAAATTGATCTGTTGAGACAAACAGGAAAATGTAACTTGTAACACAATCTGTGCAATCTGGTTTACTTTCAAACATAAAAGTTCAATAACTGAGGCGGGTGGTAGCAGTGCGTGAACAAAGTACGGAAAGTTTTCGCGGGCTTTTGCGCAAAGGCCAAAGTAACCGGTGCTTTTTTTGTGTGCCTCCCCCCTTTATTTTTTCGGCGGACACTTTTGCATTTTCGGCGGAACAAAAAAAAAGTTCGGCGGACAATTCCCATGCCTGATACACATGTGTGCATAATTTATGTGCGCGCTTGTGCATGCTAACGCATACAAATGTGCAAGATGAACCCACAATGCAACCCACATCATGGTGTCATCAGTTATGTACAAATCAGCTTTATTCAAACATATTTACACTTGCTTGTGTCTGAGCAAAACAAATGAATGCATGTAAGACAAATTTGGCATGCAATGACCAATGTCAACCGAAGCACACATAAACGATGGTGCAAAATAATTCCATGTAATTCATCCCGTAAGAAAATCTCAAACATTCTTACTCATTTATTCATGGTCGTTGTTGGTGCCTCCCTCCTACCGATCTGCATGTTCAACTAATCAAACAATTATCAGTACTAGTAAAACCGTAACCCTTATTTACACAACAATACAATGCTTCATTACTCTTTTAAATACATCAATGTCAACAGACTGCTTCCTTTCTCCTTAAAATACATCAATGTCAAATTTCCAGTTTCCCTTCTAAATTCATTCCAATTCAAAATGATTGCCCCTCTGTGGTGAAATCTGGCACACAATTCCTCAAACTCACAATTACAAATTGAAGCTGATCAGAGAATGTTTCACCAAGCAAGCACATATAAGTTCACATAAGTCACAAAAAAGGTCAGGCAGAGCAGTGGCTGATGATGATGATGATGATGATGATGATGATGATAATGAAACACTGCTCAAGAAAAGTGCAGATGAAAAAACCCATAGTCACTGTACTACTATTATGCCACCTGCCCTGAGCTCAACGTCTTTCAATGCGGAATGGTTCGGATGCCATTGCTACACGTCACAGTAATCTGAGTCAATAAGTTACTGACTGAGGTTCCTTTCACTCAATGCTATTCCAAGACCACTTGTTCTTTTCTCCCACTACCACCATCAGCCTACACGCAACTTGCTCAAACATTGCACACTCTGCCTTTCTCTTGCACTCTCGTGAATCTCTATGTAATGTTAGAGACCATTCTTTGCCGTTACATAATCTGACTATCAACCTGCGAGTGTTCAGTGCAGGTAAAACAACAACAACTAATTACCTGTGTCCTTAGCTTCACAGATTTGAAGAAGTGATTTCCTTCGTCGTGCAACGTTGCAGAGGAACTTAGTGGTAACGAGAAGCTATTAAAATTCGAATCTTTCTGTTGTGGATTCCACACCATTCACATAAACAAGCCTGATGAAATTTAGACCTGATCACTATTATTCGCACTGTTAGCTCAAGTCTCAATCAATAAAATTAGATGTGACAGGCGGAGATCACAGGAGAAAGATGTAAAATGTTATGAAAATGTTGAAGACCAGCAAAATGAGCCCTCTGTGAGCATTGCGAAACAAAACAAGGTAAGTGAAGTGGAGCTGGATCTTACTTTTTCTAAAGATCCAAAAAATAAGAGAGCGAGTTCTGTAAAAATGGACAACAACAGTAGAACAAGTGAGAGCTCATTTTGAGAATGAAGGTCACTTGTTCAATTCAATCTTTCCAATTCTACTGGGTACTTCGAGCAGAGTTCCTCATACCTTGCCTTACCATTGTTTGTTTTTGATTGCTCGATTCCCTTTCCTATTAGATCTTGTCATTCAAATCCTGCCTCACTTGGTAATGATTCTCAATGTCTCTCGGTTGTTGACACAGGACATAGTACCGTCAGGGCAAGCAATAGATTTGGTCATTAAAATCCTGCCTCATGATTCTCAATGTCTCTCGGTTGTTGACACAGGACATAGTGCCGTCAGGGCAAGCATTAGATTTGGTCATTCAAATCCTGCCTCACTTGGTTCCGATTCTCAATGTCTCTCGGTTGTTGACACAGGCCTTGGTACGGTCGGGGCCTGCAGCATGAAGCGTTGAGCTAGAGAGAGGCCGGCCTTAGCTGCTAGGCTCCAGCATGAGGACACGGGGAGCGTAGAGCAACACGTAGGCACAGTGCCAGTCACCTGCACACACACACACACAGGTTGTTGCTTCAAGCATGTTTTATTCACTTTTAGCTAGACACCACAAAATGGGAAGCTCAGTCCCAGGACAGGCCCCTTTGGAGACGTCTCTGCAAGAAAGGTCTGAAGACTTTCGAAGAGAAAAAAGCAGCCAAAACCCTGGAAAGGAAAGAACGACAAAACCAGAGCACAGCCTCGGATGAGACATACCCATGCGGGAGACGCTGTGCCTCTAGAATTGGCCTCCACTCACATATATATATGCGGACCCATTCGTACCGACAGGGCACTCCAGCATCACCATCAACTACACACAATCGTTTTTACAAAGAACAACATACAGAACGATAACAAGCAAAATGCTTATGGACATAATTATAATTCTCGCGTTCACAGCCACAGGATTTATTCGGCATTTTTGTGTAAAACAGAATGAATATGCCTGTAATGGTGCCTATTACTGTTCTTATTTTCTCTTTTTATATTTAGTCAAGTTTTGACTAAATATTTTAACATCGAGGGGAATCGAAACGAGGGTCGTGGTGTATGTGCGTGTGTGTGTCTGTGTGTCTGTGTGTGTGTGTGTGTAGAGCGATTCAGACTAAACTACTGGACCGATCTTTATGAAATTTGACATGAGAGTTCCTGGGTATGAAATCCCCATACGTTTTTTTCATTTTTTTGATGAATGTCTTTGATGACGTCATATCCGGCTTTTCGTGAAAGTTGAGGCGGCACTGTCACGCCCTCATTTTTCAACCAAATTGGTTCAAATTTTGGTCAAGTATTCTTCGACGAAGCCCGGACTTCGGTATTGCATTTCAGCTTGGTGGCTTAAAAATTAATTAATGACTTTGGTCATTAAAAATCGGAAAATTGTAAAAAAAAATAAAAATTTATAAAACGATCCAAATTTACGTTTATCTTATTCTCCATCATTTGCTGATTCCAAAAACATATAAATATGTTATATTCGGATTAAAAACAAGCTCTGAAAATTAAATATATACAAATTATTATCAAAATTAAATGTTCCAAATCAATTTAAAAACACTTTCATCTTATTCCTTGTCGGTTCCTGATTCCAAAAACATATAGATATGATATGTTTGGATTAAAAACACGCTCAGAAAGTTAAAACAAAGAGAGGTACAGAAAAGCGTGCTATCCTTCTTAGCGCAACTACTACCCCGCTCTTCTTGTCAATTTCACTGCCTTTCCCATGAGCGGTGGACTGACGATGCTACGAGTATACGGTCTTGCTGAAAAATGGCAGCTACTTGACTAAATATTGTATTTTCGCCTTACGCGACTTGTTTTTTCATCAAGAAAGAGTTTCTTTCGGTAACACCACAGGTAGCGGCTGGGTGGGTGTGGTTCTTTAGTCTCTTGTTCACATTTACCAGGTCAGTATGTACTGATCAGTTACTGTGATGAAACGTGAAGTATGACTTGTGTTGTTGCTAACTGAATTCTGATTGACCCTTCCTATTAGTATTACTGTAGTTTCAAATTTCCTTGATCAGTAACAGAATAGGTTGTGGTTATTGTTGTAACCAACATATTGTGACTGGAATGCTTCAAACAGCTGTCAAGACCTGGAATACAGTGGAACCCCCCTTTTAAGACCTCCAACATTCTGACAAGTTCAGGTCTTCAAAAGGAGGGAGGGGCGGGGATATAGCTCAGTCGGTAGCGCGCTGGATTTGTATCCAGTTGGCCGCTGTCAGCGTGAGTTCGTCCCCACGTTCGGCGAGAGATTTATTTCTCAGAGTCAACTTTGTGTGCAGACTCTCATCGGTGTCCGAACACCCCCGTGTGTACACGCAAACACAAGACCAAGTGCGCATGAAAAAGATCCTGTAATCCATGTCAGAGTTCGGTGGGTTATAGAAACACGAAAATATCCAGCATGCCTTCCCCGAAAGCGGCGTATGGCTGCCTAAATGGCGGGGTAAAAACGGTCATACACGTAAAATTCCACTCGTGCAAAAAAACACGTAGTGTATGTGGGAGTTTCAGCCCACGAACGCAGAAGAAGAAGAAAAGGAGGGAGTCTTAAAATGGGGGTAAATTGACTGATTATTAAAAGAAAATATAACAAGTCGCGTAAGGCGAAAATCGAAAATTTTGATTTAATATAATATACTTACCCAATTCTTATGAATGCATTGACTTTAGTCCCACATGCTAGATGTCGAAAAACCTCTCAAATTACCTGCCCTTAGTAGGGTGGTAACCAAGCTAAAAGCGACGCCATAGCGGTTGCTATGGCCTGACCTTGCTCGGTTACCCATAACACCCTGCGCACCACGTGAGCGCCAGCATCCGTAATAATCATTCGAGACTATTAGTCAAACAAACCCCCAAGGACATAATCCAGCGGGGACGGATGGGAGGGTATTAACTATAAGAATTGGGTAAGTATATTATATTAAATCAAAATTTAATTAAAAATTTTCGATTTAATCACATATTCTTACTCCAATTCTTATGAATGCAGATTCCTCCTAAAGGTGGAGGGAACCTACTTATGTCCTTGTAAGAACCTGCCCTGCAGCCACTAAAACCAGCAATGAACTGGAGCCGTCTAGCCGCGTGCAGGAGAAATCCCAAAGATAGAAACCGATGAACACATCATCTGACCTCCAGTAAGCCGTTTGCAAAGCTTCGCCTAGGCGACCAGAACGCAACACGGCAATAAATGTAGCAGAGCCCCTAGAGAGAGACAAATAAAAGATGTCTCTTTCGCTCCATTGTAAAGACATAAGAACCTGAGCTAAAGCTCGTGGTTCCAAAAGACAGTAACGTCAAAAAAGGGATTAAAAAAGTCTAACCAGACAGTTAGAAAATCCGAATCTCCCGGAGCGAAAATCCTCCCAAGAGGAGGGAATCAAACACCAGAGGATATTGACCAAGTTTCTGAAACCCCAAAACCTGGCCAAAAACCGTGAACAAACGGCACCAAAAGCCCTAAGGCTACATCCTCTGGCAAACCCCAAAAACGCATGCGCCTCACTGCCCTATAGGGCTGAGGCCCAGAGTAAGTAGAACAAAGTCCCACGCGCTAACCAAGGGGGAGCCTCTAAACCTCATAAAACAAGGTCCTTGATCATGCCCACAAGAGGGCCATGAGCCACAGAAGAGAGGCCTATTTGTTTCAAAACAGCTGAGATAGCCGAGACGCCGGAACCTCAAAGAAGAGGCCCAGCTGCCCAAAGCCAAAAACTGAAACAGAGGTGAAAAACCACCTGGCTTGAGAGAGGGGCGCTAAGGAGTTGCACCCCCGCTCTAAATACCCAATTGGCCAAAGAGGCCAAACAAGGAGCATACACAGATAAAGTGGAGGAAATATATGCTTCGTGACCAAACAGAGTAAGAACCCATGATCTAAACACAAACAGCACGCCTCCAGACCCGTAATCAGATGGGCCAACCCCTGAGCAAGCCCTGAGAGGACCTGCTGAGCGAGTCGGCCCGATCGCAGAGCTGGCCGGGGAGAAATTCCCCTGAGAAAATGATTTAGTGTGAAAACCCAATCAGAATCCCTTATACTCTGTCTGACAGGGAGTGAGAACTTGCTCACCCCAGCTAGTTCACATAAGAAGCAACAGACGAATCGCCCGAATGCAACAGGACATGCCTGTAAATAGCCAAAAAGGAAAGGCTAGTAGACTAAGAGCTACTGCTCCTAACCTCAGGCAAAAGAGAAGCCCAAGGATTCACGTCTACATCACAGCCTCAAGACTGCTATCACCATTGCAGGCCCCATCTAGACGAAAACGCATCCAAAAAGCGGTCTAAGTCCAGGGGGAAACAAAGCTAGGGAAAAAAGTCCCCTGAGCGATCCAAAAGGATTCCAGCCACCTTCCCGCGTGGAGGAACCCACTCTGGAGGCGGACCCTCATGTCCCAGACCTGTGAGGCCGAACACCCCAAAAAACTTGAGGAAAGACTAGAGGGCCAGCATAGCTATCGATACCGTCCGACCGAAGATCGGGTCTAAAGACCCCGCAGAGGCCTGCTCTCGTGCCAGTCTGGCAGTGAAAAGCGCTAAAAGCCTCCCTATTCTCTCTTGTGTGAAGAATAAACCTTCCAAGAGACAAAGTCGAACAGCATGCCCAGGTAAAAAACCTGGGATAAGGACAGCTCGGAATTTTGCCTGGTTACTGAGAGCACCAGGCAAAAAGCCTGGTTCAACACCAAAAGGAAGTGCAGCTGACAAGCTGATTGACCTTGAAAAAGCTCAACCAGCCCCCGAGATAGTCCAGAGACCAACACCCCCAGAAACCGAGCCCTTTCCTGTGTGCAGAAACGCAGAAGGAAAGCTCATGTGAGAGCACCGAGGAAAATCTCAGCCAAAGCTGAAAGCTCTAGCCCATGCCGACCCACCTCCCGCAGAGAGGGAGGCGACACTGAACCAAAACACCCCTTTGTAACCGGGAGCGCATAAATGCGCTGCCAGAGGTCCACGAAGGAAGGGAAAGATTCCAGCTATTGAGTAGGTCTTAACAACCCCCGAAAAAGCCTGACCCTTGCTTCCTCCAACCAGCATGAAATCAAACCCCTTGTAAAGGAAGGAGATCACACCAAGCAAAAACAGTGTGGGCCTAAAACGTCACCGAGAAACTTCTCCGCTCAGTGACTACCCTAGCCCAAGCTGCCAGCAGCCTGGCTAAAGCCTTATCCAAGGCATCCTCCCTAACCCAAAAGAGCGTTCAGGGAGGAAAAGATTGCCTATAAGAAAGCACAGAAGAGAGTCTCAGCCAAAGCAGAAAACTCCAAACCATGCCATCCTAGCTCCTCCAGAGAGGAGAGGGAGGAGTAACATCATGAAAACTCCATGTTCCCTGTGGTCTGTAAACGAAGCCAGAAACTAGCCCCTGGCAATAAAAAGTGCAGATCAGACCCTGAGCCTGAAAATTCCCTGCTATCTTCTTCCGCACTAAAAGTGAGGACGAAGCAGCCTGAAACCCCGAAGCCAGCAGTCCCCTGCGTATAAAGCAGCGGGAAAGGTGTAGGCTGAAGACCACTATCCTAAGGTGCGGAACAAGCCAAAAGTGTGGCATGAGGTAGGCAATCACCGGAGACTCAGCAAATGAAACAAATTGCGAGAAAGCCTGTGAAAACCCAAAGCCATCCCGGAAGAGGAAGGAAGAGAGACACCCCCAACCTATCCGGGACAAAGTAAACTGCAACGGCAGCCGCTCTATGTATGGGAAGCCTACAACCAGTAGGCAACCCTATACACTCCCCCTCCTCCAACAAGGAGTCCGAACCTAACCACCAGTTGTGTAAAACACAAAAGGAGGGGAGACCGGGGAGGTCGCGCACTAAATACTCCTGCCGATAACACCGCCAAGAGTGTGGATGAAAAGCGTGATCAGTCTCTGACTGCCAACCCAACACCGCCCACCTGAACAAGAGGTGGGGGGAAGAGGGGTTGGTAACTGGCACAGATCTCTGCCGAGAAGGAGATAGAGTGGAGAAACAAGACAAAGCCGGGCCCGGCGCATCTTACCCCACCCGCTGTGCGAGAGAAGCATCCCAGTGCTAAGAACCAGACTACCTGGTTTGAACCACAACTCACCCCAAGTGGGGAGGGGGGTGGTCCAGCACAGCCGCAACCCCTAGAGGGGGTAAGGACTGAAACAGAGAAACGGCCGTAAACGGCCGATCCTCGCTCGTCCACCTGCCAAAGTCAAGTAGCCCTATCACTCACCCACCCCTAGGAGGGGGGGGGGGGTGACCTATGCTGGCTAAGGACAATGACCACTGGCCAGGTGATACTATAGCCGAGTCCCCGCAGACCATTGTGAATACAAAGAATGGGAGACTGGAGAGAAAGAGTATATTCTGTCTCCGCCTGTCCCAGGTAGACAGCCGGCACAGCCCGTGCAGAGAACAAAACGGAGCAAAGCTCATTGTTCCCTGACCACTGTGCGAGACACCCTGCCGAGAACAAAAGAGAGTCAAGCTCATTGTTCCGCGACCGCTACCCGCGACGAGCGCGGGCAGCTAACACAGCCACCTGTCCCAAATGGAGCAGAGAAGGAGTATGTAACGTAGCCTGGAAAGCCGTACATAGCCCCCCCGCTGTGTAGAAAGGCCTCGATAGATGAGGAGAACGATTGTCAGGCCAGGACCATAGAGGCACAGACTGTGAAGACAGTCTAACAGCGCCCACCCCGTCCAACCCAGAGGGAGGGAAAGGGTGGACCCGCGACAAGCGCGGGCAGCTAACACAGCCACCTGTCCCAAAAGGAGCAGAGAAGGAGTATGTAACGTAGCCTGGAAAGCCGTACATAGCACCCCCGCTGTGTAGAAAGGCCTGAGCCACTCCATGCCCCAGATGGGGAGGGGGGTGGCTCGCCACAGCAGTAAGAGCGACGGAGAGAGACGAACCGAGCAACGGCCGACCCCCCTCCGTCCACCTGCCGTAGTCCTATAGCCCACCGCCCGCCCACCCCGATAGGGGAGGCGAACGATTGTCGGGCCAGGACAATTGAGGCACAGACTGTGAAGACAGTCCAACAGCGCCCACCCTAAAGGAGAGAGTGCTCGCGAACAACCCAGTCTACCAGTGGCAGAAAGGACTGAACCGAACTGGCCGATTGCACCAGGCGACGGTGCGACGCAGGAGCGCCCCCCCTATCCCCCCCCCCATTGGCGGGGGGCTGCGTAACACACTGTGAAGTACCGGCGGTAATCAGAGTGGTTAGACGCAGGCAGGGAGCAGGCCCCCCCTCCTAAAAGGAAGGGGTGCTCGAGAACAGCCCAGAGCCACCAGAGGCAAAAAACGGGCTGAACCGAACAGGCCATTTGCACTTGACCACAGTGCGAAGCTGACGAACGGGAGGGCGGGAACCGCCGATCGCGCCTGAAACAGCTGAGAATACAGACCAAAACATCGTTAAAGTCCCCCCAAAAGGAGGACATTGACTGATTCCTCTTACGCAGAGAAAGGGGAAAGAATAGCCACACGGCCACCCCCCCCCCCCCATCAGTCGCACCGACGACGATCCAACAAAAAGTCTATAAGAAGCCTAAAGGCTGATTAACCCCAACAGGGGAAGCGAGCTGTGAAAGAACTGAACCCGCCCTCGGAGGGATAGGAACATAAAAAGAAGTGCTGTTTGACGGATCTAAGACCCGCATAATAGGCAAATCAAAGTTCTTAGGCTACTCTTAGGTATAGTTTTCTAAACCAGGCTAAGAGCCTTGTCACCTTCCAGTCTCGCGCCACGTTTAGCTTTGTTGTCGGCCATTTTAAGACCGGCGAAAAACAGTCACCCAGAACAAAAAACTTCTGCGTGCGTGTTCAACACAAAGCTATCAACATTTATACCAAACATAAACAGGAAAGATCTCACCAAAAGGTAGACGGACAGGTAGACCCCCAAGAACCGGCTAGTCTCAAGGACGAGCAGGCATGTGAAGGCCAAAGTGAGAGCGAAATTCGGACACGTCCACCGTGTGTTGTCGAAAGTCGAGAATGATTATTACGGATGCTGGCGCTCACGTGGTGCGCAGGGTGTTATGGGTAACCGAGCAAGGTCAGGCCATAGCAACGGCTATGGCGTCGCTTTTAGCTTGGTTACCACCCTACTAAGGGCAGGTAATTTGAGAGGTTTTTCGACATCTAGCATGTGGGACTAAAGTCAATGCATTCATAAGAATTGGAGTAAGAATATGTGATTAAATACAACATTTAGTCAAGTAGCTGTCGAACTCACAGAATGAAACTGAACGCAATGCAACGCAGCAAGACCGCATACTCGTAGCATCGTCAGTCCACCGCTCGTGGCAAAGGCAGTGAAATTGACAAGAAGAGCGGGGTAGTAGTTGCACTGAGAAGGATAGCACACTTTTCTGTACCCACACTTTTCTGTACCTCCCTTCGTTTTAACTTTCTGAGCGTGTTTTTAATCCAAACATATCATATCTATATGTTTTTGGAATGAGGAACCGACAAGGAATAAGATGAAAGTGTTTTTAAATTGATTTCGAAAATTTAATTTTGATCATAAATTTTATATTTTTAATTTTCAGAGCTTGTTTTTAATTCCAAATATAACATATTTATATGTTTTTGGAATCAGAAAATGATGAAGAATAAGATGAACGTAAATTTGGATCGTTTTATAATTTTTTGTTTTTTATTACAATTTTCAGATTTTTAATGACCAAAGTCATTAATTCATTTTTAAGCCAGCAAGCTGAAATGCAATAACGAAGTCCGGCCTTCGTCGAAGATTGCTGGGCCAAAATTTCAATCAATTTGATTGAAAAATGAGGGTGTGACAGTGCCGCTTCAACTTTTACAAAAAGCCGGATATGACGTCATCAAAGACATTTATCGAAAAAATGAAAAAAACGTCTGGGGATATCATTCCCAGGAACTCTCATGTCAAATTTCATAAAGATCGGCCCAATAGTTTAGTCTGAATCGCTCTACACACACACACACACATACACCACGACCCTCGTCTCGATTCCCCCTCTATGTTAAAAATTTAGTCAAAACTTGACTACATGTAAACAAGCAAGGTCTGGGGGTCTGAAAGGGGGGTTCCACTGTACAAAAGGGAGGGGTGTTAACAGGGGGTTCCACTGTACAAAAGGGAGGGGTGTTAACAGGGGGGTTCCACTGTACAAAAGGGAGGGGTGTTAACAGGGGGTTCCACTGTACAAAAGGGAGGGGTGTTAACAGGGGGGTTCCACTGTACAAAAGGGAGGGGTGTTAACAGGGGGGTTCCACTGTACAAAAGGGAGGGATGTTAACAGGGGGGTTCCACTGTACAAAAGGGAGGGGTGTTAACAGGGGGGTTCCACTGTACAAAAGGGAGGGGTGTTAACAGGGGGGTTCCACTGTACAAAAGGGAGGGGTGTTAACAGGGGGGTTCCACTGTACAAAAGGGAGGGGTGTTAACAGGGGGTTTCCACTGTACAAAAGGGAGGGGTGTTAACAGGGGGTTTCCACTGTACAAAAGGGAGGGATGTTAACAGGGGGGTTCCACTGTACAAAAGGGAGGGGTGTTAACAGGGGGTTTCCACTGTACAAAAGGGAGGGGTGTTAACAGGGGGGTTCCACTGTACAAAAGGGAGGGGTGTTAACAGGGGGGTTCCACTGTACAAAAGAAAGAGAAAAGTGAAATAATGACAAGACAGCTCATAACTTACCTCCTCCTGACAGCTTGAGAATGTCCTCTCCCTTGCAGGGCGCCACTTTGTCGTCATCGAACATAAACCAATCATCTGAAACACCACACCTTCATAATTCATTTCACATCCACGATCCTCAGTGACCCACAGTGGTTGTAATGGTCAAAATCAATCAAAGATCAAACATGCACGAATCATTCAATCAAACACTGTGGACAATAACCACCAAGTAAGGTGCAACACTAATCATTCAATGAAACACTTTGGACAATAACAACCAAGTAAGGTGCAACACTAATCATTCAATGAAACACTTTGGACAATAACAACCAAGTAAGGTGCAACACTAATCATTCAATGAAACACTTTGGACAATAACAACCAAGTAAGGTGCAACACTAATCATTCAATGAAACACTTTGGACAATAACAACCAAGTAAGGTGCAACACGAATCATTGAATGAAACACTTTGGACAACAAGAAGAGCAAACGCTCGATCGAGTCACTTTCGCAGTTCTGAATATTATATGAGGCATCAGATGGACAGGAAGAAATTGCTATTCACAACACAATGAGTCACGTTCACATAAAATTTGAGCCCGGTCACTTTTATAGTTTCCGAGAAAAGCCCAACGTTAAGTTGTGTGTTGCCGAACAGAAAAGGCTAGTTATCTCCCTTGTTTTTCTGATAACGTTCGTAAAAGGCTACAGATGTAAATACTTTGATGTAAAGAATAATCCTACAAAGTTTCAATCACATCCGATGAACTTTGTCAAAGATATAAAATGTCTAATTTTTCCTTTGACGCTGACCTGTGACCTTGAAAAAGGTCAAAGGTCAACGAAACCATCGTTAAAGTGTAGAGGTCATTGGAGGTCACGACTAAACAAAATATGAGCCCGATCGCTTTGATAGTTTCCGAGAAAAGTCCAACGTTAAGGTGGTGTCTACGGACGGCCGGCCGGACAGACTAACACTGACCGATTACATAGTCACTTTTTCTCAAGTGACTCAATAACCACCAAGTAAGGTGCAACACTAAGAACAAGCTGAAATAAGAAAGAGAAGTAAACGAGAATTATGTTTCCATGTTCATAGCAATGCTTCTTCTTCTTCTGCGTTTGTGGGCTGAAACTCCCACGTACACTCGTGCTTTTTGCACGAGTGGAATTTTACGTGTATGACCGTTTTTTACCCCGCCATTTAGGCAGCCATGCGCCGTTTTCGGAGGAAGCATGCTGGGTATTTTCGTGTTTCTATAACCCACCGAACTCTGACATGGATTACAGGATCTTTTTCGTGCGCACTTGGTCTTGTGTGTACACACGGGGGTGTTCGGACACCGAGGAGAGTCTGCACACAAAGTTGACTCTGAGAAATAAATCTCTCGCCAAACGTGGGGATGAACTCACGCTGACAGCGGCCAACTGGATACAAATCCAGCGCGCTACCGACTGAGCTACATCCCTGCCCCCAATGCTTCTTTTTCTCTCAAAAAGTTACAGAGACAAACTGGTTTTGCATACCTACCCTTTGAATTCCAGAACAGTTCCATAATCAGTCTACATTTCAAAATAATTATCAGACATTCTGTGTGAGCAATTTGCTACCATTAACATTGCCATGAAGACTACAAAAAATGGCTTGCCAAGCTCAACACTCATCTCTTCTACCTACAATAGTAAATCTCATTCTTCAAGCCTATGCCCTTTGAATACTGGTACCAAATTGACTGACCGGCACGGTTGGCCTAGTGGTAAGGCGTCCGCCCCGTGATCGGGAGGTTGTGGGTTCGAACCCCGGCCGGGTCATACCTAAGACTTTAAAATTGGCAATCTAGTGGCTGCTCCGCCTGGCGTCTGGCATTATGGGGTTAGTGCTAGGACTGGTTGGTCCGGTGTCAGAATAATGTGACTGGGTGAGACATGAAGCCTGTGCTGCGACTTCTGTCTTGTGTGTGGCGCACGTTATATGTCAAAGTGGCACCGCCCTGATATGGCTCTTCATGGTCGGCTGGGCGTTAAGCAAACAAACAAACAAACAAACCAAATTGACTTGTCTCTGCCGATGTTTCTACCCTGTAGCTGTTTTTTCATGAATAGCAAGTTTCACCAAAGTGGAAAAGAAGAACACTGGTTGCCCTAGCAACATACTGACCTCCCTTCTTCTTAACCCAAGCAACGTAATGGCCACTGGAACTGGAGCGTCCTTTGTGCGTCAACACTGCTGCCAGCTCATAGAAACCACTGTTGTTAGAGCCATGATCTGTTGATCAAATCAAAATTATTGTAAACAAATGAATAAATAAATAGAGAGATAAAAAACAAATAATGAAATAATGAAACAAATAATAAAATAAATTTATTCAATAGATTAATAAATGAATAAAAATAAATTTAAACAAGAAGAGCAAACGCTCGATCGAGTCACTTTCGCAGTTCTGAATATTATATGAGGCATCAGATGGACAGGAAGAAATTGCTATTCACAACACAATGAGTCACGTTCACATAAAATTTGAGCCCGGTCACTTTTATAGTTTCCGAGAAAAGCCCAACGTTAAGTTGTGTGTTGCCGAACAGAAAAGGCTAGTTATCTCCCTTGTTTTTCTGATAACGTTCGTAAAAGGCTACAGATGTAAATACTTTGATGTAAAGAATAATCCTACAAAGTTTCAATCACATCCGATGAACTTTGTCAAAGATATAAAATGTCTAATTTTTCCTTTGACGCGGACCTGTGACCTTGAAAAGGTCAAAGGTCAACGAAACCATCGTTAAAGTGTAGAGGTCATTGGAGGTCACGACTAAACAAAATATGAGCCCGATCGCTTTGATAGTTTCCGAGAAAAGTCCAACGTTAAGGTGGTGTCTACGGCCGGCCGGCCGGACAGACTAACACTGACCGATTACATAGAGTCACTTTTTCTCAAGTGACTCAAAAAGCTTACACCTGTTGGATGTGGAAAAGAAACATATGTCACACGCTTTCCTTCTTTGCCACTACTAAAGCAAACGTGTGCAAGATTGTATGTTACACGCTTTGGAGCATGTGCAAGAACGGATTCAAACTCGAAATCGTCCCTCCAAAAGCCCCAAAATGCACACACGACTTTTATTTCTCCTGCTGTTATTGTTTCTTCTCTTTACAAATTCTTCAACGCTCAGAATACTGAAAACGGCATTCCAGACGACAGTACTGTTTCCATAGGCGAATTTAGCTGCCCTTGGAAAGTGGTTCGCTCAGAAGGCCTGTTAGTCTGAAACTATAAGGACAGAGTTCTGAACATAGATGACAAAGATTCCGGAATGAACAAACATTTCGCGGATGCAGACACAGAAAGACGTCATGAAGAATGCGATGCTTTCTTCTTCTTCTTCGTTTGTGGGCTGAAACTCCCACGTACACTCGTGTTTTGCACGAGTGGAATTTTACGTGTATGACCGTTTTTACCCCGCCATTTAGGCAGCCATACGCCGCTTTCGGAGGAAGCATGCTGGGTATATTCGTGTTTCTATAACCCACCGAACTCTGACATGGATTACAGGATCTTTTTCGTGCGCACTTGGTCTTGTGCTTGCGTGTACACACGGGGGTGTTCGGACACCGAGCAGAGTCTGCACACAAAGTTGACTGAGAAATAAATCTCTCGCCGAACGTGGGGACGAACTCACGCTGGCAGCGGCCAACTGGATACAAATCCAGCGCGCTACCGACTGAGCTACATCCCCGCCCCGAATGCGATGCTTCAAAAGATACAGACTGTGACGATGACTGTGACGTCATTCACATTTACCGAGATGTAATTCACAGCTGTTCGGTCACTTCCGTCAAAAAGTAGATTTCTCCACAATGGCTGCTCCTGTGTTTAGGTTTGTCAAGCTTGAGTACACAAAACGTGTTTGTTCTCTCCTCTGTTGAAGCTGTGAGACATAAATGCTATTCCGACTTGGTCATGTGACAGAGTTTTCTTCCACACTCGATTAGCTGATGTCTAACTCAGCCTGACGGCTTCGTTAGACAATCAACGTAATCTCATGTGGAAGAAAACGTCTGTCACACGACCAAGTCGGAATAGCAGGTAATTATATGTACCTGTGACAAATCAACTGTCCAGAAAAGAAATGTACAGGAAAATTGCTGTAAAAGTCCAGCTTACTTGGTTTCAGCACAATTTTGTAAAGACGCTTCAGAAAACACACACACAAATATGTGCACAAATTATGTATCCATCTCATTTTCTAATGCACACACCACACCGGTCAACAGTAACAGTGTTCAGGCCTGGATCAATGCACGATACAGTCAATGACCAATTCAACATAAAATCAACGAGTTACTTTCAGAATTTCAGGTGTCCTTTCTGACCAATTCCTCGCAAATTCAATGGTCGCTTGACCAACAAACATCCCAAATGGTAAGTCACTTTAGTAGTTTAACAACAAAATGGCCAATGACGAACATGAATTCCAAATGGTCAGTCATTTTAATAGTTTAACAACAAAATGGCCAACGACCAGCTCCTATCCGAAAGCCTTCCGTGAGCCAACACTTACCGTCAGGGAATGAGTAGGGCTGTGCTATCAACTTCTTTTTCTCCTCTTCGCCCTTCTTCGCAGGTCCCTGTTCCTGTAAAAGAAAACACTCTCAGGACTCAAGGACTCGGTCAAGAAGACACACTCAGTACTCAAGAACTCGGTCAAGAAGACACACTCAGTACTCAAGGACTCGGTCAAGAAGACACACTCAGTACTCAAGGACTCAGTCAAGAAGACACACTCAGTACTCAAGGACTCAGTCTGAGTCAAGAAGACAAAACTCAGTATTCAAGGACTCGGTCAAGAAGACAAAACTCAGTACTCAAAGACTCGGTCAAGAAAACACACTCAGTACTCAAGGACTCAGTCAAGAAGACACACTCAGTACTCAAGGACTCAGTCAAGAAAACACACTCAGTACTCAAGGACTCAGTCAAGAAGACACACTCAGTACTCAAAGACTCGGTCAAGAAAACACACTCAGTACTCAAGGACTCAGTCAAGAAGACACACTCAGTACTCAAGGACTCAGTCAAGAAGACAAAACTCAGTACTCAAGGACTCAGTCAAGAAGACACACTCAGTACTCCAGGACTCGGTCAAGAAGACACACTCAGTACTCAAGGACTCGGTCAAGAAGACACACTCAGTACTCAAGGACTCGGTCAAGAAGACACACTCAGTACTCAAGGACTCGGTCAAGAAGACACACTCAGTACTCAAGAACTCGGTAAACAATTGTGGGTTTTTCTAACCTAACTTGCTTAGACCAAGAATGTTGAAGCTCACAGAGGTCAGAGACAGTCAGAGTTTACGCAGGTGATCAGATCAAAGTCACTTTTCTTATGGTGCATTTGTCCAGGATTTCAGATAAAAAAAACCCACTTAAGTTGATGATATTACTGACCGCAATGAAAAACCACCAAAGTGTGTCAGTGTCACCTTAAAGAGAATGTAAGTGGGTGGCGCGGAAGCTAAGACAGGAATATAGACCGACTTGTACCTTTATCTGCAACATAGCTTATGAAATCAACCCTTCAAGATAATACATTTTCCTCTTTCCCTTCTAACTTTTTCTCCCTAAAAAACCCAACCCCAGTTACTGGAGAATAAGGGTCTCTGTTCATGTTTTCCATGTAAGGATATTTTTCTCTGTGTTCTTTACGCCTTAACACTTCCTCGTTTGAATTCTCAAAAGGATAAATACATCATTGAACGAGTATGGCGAGTCTCAAAACCAGACAGCAAATCTTCCCTCCACGTACCCTGGAGATTTCAATCAGTCTCTCGTCCTCCTCCTTGAAGCGGTCACGCATGGGGATCAGCTTTTGCTGCAGCTCCGGTGAGCACAAGTCAAACACGTCCAGCATCATGGGGAACTTGACGTCCTGTCAATCACACACCGCAAAAATCATCATCATCACACACACACACACACCACAAACATCATCACACACAAAGAACATGAGATACCATGCGAAGCTTCTATGTAAGAACTTCTTACTCTTTGTTCATGGGTTGAAACTCCCCCGTTCACTCATCAGGCATGGGAATTAAAAATTGTAGAAAAGGCTGAAAATTTGTAAGTAATAAAGTCGACGGCGCGAAGCACCTAGCCTTACTAGGGGGGTCCAGGAGCATGCCCCCCCCCCCCCCCCCGGAATTTTGTTCTCCCCCCCCCCCCCCAAAAAACAATGGAGCAATTTGGTGTCATCTTAGCTCCAAGTTTGCCATTTAATTCAGTTTTTAGAACCATTTTTGCCTCCCCCATTTTTTTTTTGGCGGAAACTTCTGCTTTTTCGGCGGAACAAAAAACCAATTCGGCGGAAATTTGCCTTTCGGCGGACAATTCCCATGACTGCTCATGTTTTTGCACAAGTGGGTTTTTACGTGTATGAACGTTTTTACCCCGTTTTTCCGTGCACACTCAGTCTTGTGCATACACATGAAGAGTGATAAGGCATTAGCAGGTCTGCACATTAGTTGACCTAGGAGATCAAAAAAACTCCACCAGGCGCTACCAGGATTTGAACCTGCGACCTTCCGCATAGGAGACCGATGTCTTGTCCACTAGGCCACTGCGCCCGTCGTTGCAAGAACAGTACCCGCTATCACATTAGCTAGATTTAGAGACAAGAACAGTACCCGCTATCACATTAGCTAGATTTAGAGACAAGAACAGTACCCGCTATCACATTAGCTAGATTTAGAGACAAGAACAGTACCCGCTATCACAGTAGCTAGATTTAGAGACAAGAACAGTACCCGCTATCACATTAGCTAGATTTAGAGACAAGAACAGTACCCGCTATCACATTAGCTAGATTTAGAGACAAGAACAGTACCTGCTATCACATTAGCTAGATTTAGAGACAAGAAAAAAGGCCACCACTTTCTCTTCACAATCTCATTTTCTCTTGCCCGCTGGGATGCGCGCGCATAACAAAACTCAACAGTGCGTGTTAAAAAGTGTCGCGGTTTAGACTGACGCCAGCAGAGAAGTTCTGTTCGCAGAAGAAGCCCGATGTGCGACTGTGTGTTATGTGCGATTAATTTGCAACCCGAAGCTCTACTCATACAATTTATAACTGTTCAAAGTGAGACAGTTCACAAATTAAGGTCTGCCCTATAAATATAAGTATTCTATTTATATTAGGGAAAAAATAGAACTCTAAAGTCGTGAAGCGGCAACCGGCTCAGGGCCGCCATCTTTGATTTTTCCAAGCGCAACCTAGGCAGATGCATGCTACAGAAATGCAGTGAAAGATCAACTTTAGCGTCCACTCCAGACCTTTAAGTAGGAAGATATAAACAGTTAAAATAACGATCAGGTAACCTATATCCAATAGATTAAAGGTTTCCATACAGAAATAACCAAAACATGATTACAAAGTCAACGAAAGTAGATTCGTAGAATCGCCCAAATCAACGAAAGTCGTTTGTATTTTTGGTGTGAACTTTGTTTCACCGCCAACCGGAAATGACGTGTACGCAACATTTGTGATGTAGCACTTCCTTATATGGCACGAAACGAATGTGGTTGGTTGAAAAAGCCTGTACTAAATAAGCCTACTATCTTCATTCTTCTTCTTCTGTGTTCCCAGATTTCATTCTGTTTGTAAAAAAACCTTGTTAAAATTTCAAGGCCAGCATATTTATAGCACTACATGTATGTCTTGTGTCACTAAGGCGGCTCAGTGTAAATCTGTGGCCTTCCACTGTTACAACAAGGCCAGGAGCCCATGGCACCAAAGGTGCAGCTTTAACAATGTTGATTTGAGCCCAACAGTCAGCTCATTCATGAAAAAAACCTTGGTTTGCACCTCATTAGTGGCAAGGTTGCTGGACCTGCTATATCAGGTACAACATACTATCACTAAATCTGTAGCTATAAAAGTTAGCTATCCAAAAGAGAAAAGTAAGTGTACACACCCTCAGCAGCTTAGCGTTCACGGCCTTGGACTCTTTGTAATGGAAGCGCACAAACTGGATGGTCAGGTAGGCAGGTATCCTTCGGATCGTGTTCTGTCAAACACATCACACACAATAATGCACAAGGAGCAACAAAATAAATTAATTCTTTCTTCTGATACATTGGTCCGACCCCTGGCAGGTCGACCGTCCGATAGTTTTGATTGAAGGTCTTCTGACAGTCAAATTTACAACTAAATGGACAAAGCCAAGACATTTGGACCCATATATTTACCTGCCATTGGGCCCTGCAGCCTTGGCTGGTCCCAACAAGGGTGTCCTTTGATCACATGCACCACTATTTTCTTTTTTTTTAATTCTCGATTAAATGTTGACATGGTAAACGTTTATTTAAAATAAATAAATGATGAATGGCTGAAGAAGACAACTAGCATCACTCTCTAGTTGTAATCTCTTGTGTCAGAAGTAGCAGCAAACACTTACTGTTTTGACGTACTCAGCGTCCCGTCCCAGGGTTGGGGAATTCTTTACTATGCTCTCTTCCATTCTCTGCACACAAAAAAGACGGAGTGGATGAGAAAACACACTAACAGACAAACAGACCACACACATGCATGCAAAATATAAACAAGCATTTCAAGATCCGCCCTTTTCTCATTTTGCATTTCATTTAGTTGTTCTGCTTACTTACAAAGTGGTAAGTTCAATAAAGTAAATTTATGGCACGTTATGATTAATAATGATGTTTCTAAATATCAGTTTCTTCTCATATTTGACAGCACAACCAAAAATTACAAAACACATCTTAACACCACACAAACACAGACGCTTCCACATTCAAGCCATGAGAATACCGTCACAACTTACATTTTTTAAACCTGTGTGCATGTACTTGACATCTGGAATGAGAAAAAGACACAGATTCAGCAAAATCAAACTTGAGTGAGTGTGCCACACTCACTACAAAGAATAGCGAGAAAACGAGAGGAACGTATATATTCAACAAAAGACAATTCAAGTATTTCAACTGTTAAAGCTCACTTTGGCTGTATAACATAAAAGTACATTAGTGTGGAGTGTCAAGGAACCAAAAACAGTGGTTTTATCAAGCATCCAAATTCGTGGAAAATGAGGGAGGCCTGGATAACTTTCAGGACAAACAATATCTTATCACTCTTCTGATACAGTGGAAAATGAGGGAGGCCTGGATAACTTTCAGGACAAACAATATCTTATCACTCTTCTGATACAGTGGAAAATGAGGGAGGCCTGGATAACTTTCAGGACAAACAATATCTTATCACTCTTCTGATACAGTGGAAAATGAGGGAGGCCTGGATAACTTTCAGGACAAACAATATCTTATCACTCTTCTGATTCTGATACAGTGGAAAATGAGGGAGGCCTGGATAACTTTCAGGACAAACAATATCTTATCACTCTTCTGATACAGTGGAACCCCCCCCCCCCCCCCCCCTTGTAAGACCTCAAAAATTATGAGAAAGTCAGGTCTTAAGGCAAAAAAAAAAAAGGTGTGGTTACGGTAACATAGCCACAAAAAAAAGGGTAGGAAGGTAGGCAATCACTTTTTTTTTTTTAAACTTTTTTTTAAATGTGTACAAATTAAACCTACTTGACAGGGAAATAAGTGTGCGACTCGGGCGCTTTCGCTTTCATTGCGTTTTCTGCACTCGTTTTCTTGTGTGTGTTTTTTTGTTTTTTTGACAAATGTAATAAAAAGTTATAGGGTCGGCCCCTAAAAATAGGGTAGGTCGGGTTACCGTAACCACACCTATTTTTTTTTAGGCCTAAAAAGGAGGGAGTCTAAAAATTGGGATAAATTTACCGAGGTTGTGAACAGAAAATCTCAGAAAACAAGGTCTTGGAAGTGAGGGAGTCTTCAATGGGGGGAGGGGGGCTGGGTAAAAAAAGAGGGGTTCTACGTTACAAGGACGAAGGGTGTGGATTCTGACCTTGGTCGATGAAACAGCTGAGCTGAAGGAACTTTTCCCTGGACTTGGTGGCCTCCTCATCTGGCGCTTCCTTGCACTTCATTCTGTGTCTGGTTAAGGAGCATTTACATACACGCACACCTCTAAATACAGGATGTTATCTGGTTATCCCCTTGCTGTTAACCATCTCCCAAGAAAAGCCAAAAGCAATGATTTGCTGTGGTCGTCTATATGCTGCTAGGTTGTCATGAATCCTCTTCACAAAGCATTCAGTCTATAAAATTCATGTCAATTCTGAATGAATAAAAAAAAAAATAAAAAAATATAAGTCAATGGAACATTTGTTTTTTTATTCAGAATTTTGGAACGTTGGCAGTCTATTTCTTTTTGGATTTCAATTCTAAATGATTAGATCCATGAATATTCACTCTGATTTGTTTGTACCATGCATCACATCTCCCCCCCCCCCCCCCCCCCCCCCCCCCCCCCCAACCACATGCTCTGCACTCTCATCCGACCTTCACTGACAAGAAAGGATACTCTGATTCAAACTCTCCTCCAAAGTACTGGTCAATGAAACCTGCTGCTGCTGCTGAGGCCGACCCCTGAAACATCACCACAGTCACATTGTAATGCATTCAATGCCATTCGTGCAAAGCGTTACCATTTTTCAGTCCTCAGAACGCTCTACAATGGATGATAGACAACACATATTCTGGTTGAAGAAACAATCTCTTCTTCTTCTTCATTCATGGGCTGAAACTCCCAGGTTCACTCATGTTTTTGCACAATAGGGTTTTGACCGTTTTTACCCAGCCACCATGCAGGCAGCATACGCCGATTTCGGGGAAGCATGCTGGGTATTTTCATGTTTCTAGAACCCACCAAACTCTGACATGGGTTACAGGATCTTTTACATGCGCATTTGGTCTGGTGCTTGCGTGTACACACGAAGGGGGATAAGGCACTAGCAGGTCTGCACATAAGTTGACCTGGGAGATCGGAAAAATCTCCACCCTTAACCCATCAGGCAGCCGCGGCCGGGATTCTAACTCACAACCTTCCGACTAGGAGGCCGATGTCTTACCACTACGCCACTGCGCCCGCCGACGAATCAATATGCAGGAGAGGAAGTATGGCTGCATGGTGCAGTGTTTCCAGCTACAACGGCATTTTCTGTAATACCTGGCATTGTCAGGAAAACCATGACTACAAGTCAAAAGGCTAAATATTTTTACTTTTGGATACCGTTGATCATTATTCACCATTTGCATGAAATTGAAATAATTATAAACTGATCAATGCAAAGATTACCGCAGTTACCTGCCCTTCCTCGATACTGTTCGTGGTCAGTTTCTGTTGCAAGCTTCGCATAATCTCTACCCAGCACTCATTGGCATCCTGAAAAATTAGAAACACAATACTTCAAGACTCTTTTTTTAACTATCTCAATTCTGCAAGTAATGTACCAATCTTTACAAATCCACGCATAAGAGTCTTGCGTCCAAATGCATAAAAAAGCTCTTGAAAGAAATTAACAGTACAGTCTCGCAACACAATCTGACGTTTTGCAGAGCAATGCCATCTCTTGCCTTTCCCTCTCTACACCCCATCCTCTCAACACAAAACTCACACACATGCAAAAGAGAAAGAGCTTTTCTGTGTCAGATTTTGTCCTGAATAAAAAATTTAAAAATCCCAAACAGATTACTGTTAACGTTCCAAAATCAAGAACGGTAAATTCAAGAAAGATTCATTCATGTGAACATTTAATAATTGACAACACAAAACCTTAACTGGGACAGCATTGGTCTTAAAGGCTCAACTTTAATCAACAGACAAATAATAATGAAATGAAGACTGATCTGCCTGCTGCTCTCAAAGATTTTAACAGAGACAACAACAAAATGAACACTTCTCATTTCTTTGACTTGTTCAAATGACAGAATAAGAAAAACAAGAATGGTAAGTTACTTGGAAGTTCAATTGATGACACAACAAAACATTAAATGTACACAGCCAGCTCACCTGCTGAACGTAGACCCCTCCCTCTCCTTTCTCAGAGAAGCGGGGGAAGGCCATGTGAAGCACTTGCAGGAAGATGAGAGGAGGGATGGCTGCGGCAGAACGCTCCATGGATGTGGTCAGGTCTCGCAAGGCTGAAGGTTGGGGAACACAGATAACATAGCAATCAGACTGACTGCAGGAACAGAAAGATGTGTGTATTTTACAGACCTGTGCATTTGGGGTATGAAAACTCTGCCAGAACATTTTTCGGAGCCACCAATACAATGGGAATATACCCGATCTTCATTTTCTTCTAGCATCTACCTGCCAGAACGCTTATCTAACTGCAAGAATTCTGGCTTCAGTTGTATCTATGATCACCTTTAGTTAGAAAAATTTCTGTTTGTCACACATTCAGATAATAAAGTTGTATTGAATTGAATTCTTTTAATTTTTTTACTAGTCTGAGCTAGCCGCCTATATAAGAGTAATTGTTGGACTCTGATGTCACATGGCTGGAAGACGGGAAATTCAATGTTCAATCGATAAATTAGACCACCCACCAGCGGTGATGGAATCTGCAGGGGCAATGGCACCTGCGACAGTCAGCCCACCGGAATACCTGCAACAATCAATCACATACAGGTATATTAACAATTCACAGGCTTGCTTTTGAACTACAGTCATCCCCTAAGCGACAGAGTAGTTCACATACAAATATCATTCTCTATCAAAGAGAAGTTTGCCTTTGAAGGTTTAGTAGCTTCCTCTTTGGAATTTTGTCTTGCATGGTGCACAAGTTCTTTCTCATAACTTCAGTTCTGGGCAACTCACACACAGTTTACATGACCTCAGCACAGTCGGCAGTACTTCTTTCAAATCGCCCAACACTGGATTTACTTTTTTTGTGCAGATCTCCCCCAAAACGTTCCACAGTGACAGAAAAGTGATGCCAAGGACGGTCCAGCGTTCTCAGCTTCTCCCAACCTGTACATTCACTGCTTCTTTAAGATACCCTACCTCTTTCCTACCTCAGATTGTATGAACAACTTTTTTTTATTCAAATTTCACTTTTGTCCTCTTAATCAGGGCTGTGCATAAGGCTGCCAGACAGAGACAACATTTTTAAATGACTAGAAACACCCTCCCCATAGACATTTATCCGTTCTTGCCCTGTTTGGGAAGAATTATTCCCACTTACTTTTTCAAAGCATCCTTGAGTTCTGGCACTGCCCTGAGACACTGGATGGTGGCATTCATGTAACACGTGTTGCCCAGGTTGGTCAAACCCGCTGGCATTTCCATCTGAAATTAAGAAAAGGAAATGGTTATCAGAGTACTTGGCAAGACAACTGATCAGTGACATAATAACTTGTTGAAAAACAGAAAAAACTTAAAATATTTCTGCATCACAGGAATGTTGATTGGTTTTGGCAGTGTTCTTTCAAATCACCCAAAACTCTGTCACTTAAATTTGTTTCCACGGTCGGGGAAAAAAGTCGCATAAGACTGCCTAAACCTTTGGAAAATTGTCAAAACTGTCATGGCCATTTCGAAAGGCGGATGGACACTATACATGTTAGTTCGCAGTAGCCTGCTTGGCAAACTCTAATGCCACGTTGCTTCAAGGTGATGTCAGAGTCAAAAGTAAGCCTGAGATCTCTTAACTTTTTGGGAGAAGGGGATTTCACAGGTGCCAAGAAGAAACGTGTTGGGAGTTTGATTGCCACTGTCAAGATGAGGTGTTGAGAAGCAGATGGCTCCTGCTTTATCAACCTCTAGCAAAAAGGAACCAAATTGAACGCCACACTTACAGCGGATGCCAGCTGTTGTTCACTCATATCCTCCATGAAGACCGGCTTGTCGGCCGGCTCCTGAGGCAGCTCTCCCGCCGACCCCATCAGCAACAGTGTCATGCCCTGCAACCACACACACCATTTTTACTGCGCTGCTCCAAGAGTTGTCCACATTAAAGTCAAAGTCAAAAGATAGACCTGAACGTGAAAGTCAAAAGATAGACCAGAACGTGAAAGTCAAAAGATAGACCTGGCAGTCAATGAGTCATTCACATTTCCACATATATTCAAAACTTCAGTCGAAGATGCACTGACGACTACCCCTGGATAATGAATCCATGCCCACCACAAAGGACCTCCGACGGGTTTGTTTCTACAAAATCCCCCCTTCCGTAGTGACAACCTGTCTTAGCTGACCACTTCAATTGGTCCCTTAGGTGGTCGTTATAGACAGGTTTGACTGTACCGGACGATAGAAGTCAAAAGACCGTTTATTCGTTTGAAATGAACAACTTATTTTCTAAAACTGCTTCTCTCTTGTTTTGACTTTTCTTTTAAATTTAATTTAAGACAATTGTAAAATCTTTATTTTTTGTTATGTTTTTTTTAAAATAATGAGATGCAGGTTACACAGAACAAAAATATGATGTAAAGAAAAAGCTTAAACAAATTTGCTCAATGTTTAGTTTCTGATAACTTACATCTTTTAGTTTGACGCTGCCCCATTCATCATCCTGAAAAGAAAAATAAGAAATATATATCAAATTCTGAATACTGGTCAAAATACACTAATCAAAAGACATGGACAACAAATCTGAAACACACACTTTGTACATGCACAAACACACACACAACGTAATTGTATGCTCACACAAACACACCTAGGATTAATCTATCAACTTTCAAGTAAGACAAGATGTTTTGAAAGCTGTTTTCCTTTCAACAGAAATACGACTCAATAACATTCTTCCACATATTGAACAACCCGGACAACTGAACTGCTGCACGAAATAAAGTTATAAAAATAAAATAAAATAAGCCAACCTTGATCACGGCTCCCTTGATCATGAGTTTCTGCCTCTCCGGATGGACCCCGGACATGGCAAAGAGCTGAGCCTTGAAGACCAGCGGCGGCTCGTCTGTGTTCAGCTCAAGGTCATCGTACTTCTCCTTGGCCCACTTCACATTCACTGGGGACACAACCATTAGTATGAATTACCTCAGTAAAAAGCAGTTTATAGCACTAGTGGGTACAGTGGAACCCCCCTTTTAAGACCCTGTTTTCTCAGACTTTTAGTTCATATTTATCATAATCTCTGTAGATTTACCCCCATTTTAAATTTAAGACTCCCTCCTTTTTCAGACCTGATCTTCTTAGATTGGTGGAGGTGCAGGGTTCCTGCAGGGCAGAGCTGATACAATTCAAGGAGTTTTCAAGGACATTTCCAGGACCAAATAAATGCTTTTCAAGGACATGATTTTCCCCAAATTAATGCGGTTCTCCGCGTCTGCAAACTATTAGTCATTCCGTAGTTGTTTCCCTTGCTAACTTCCGGGAAGGAAAGCAACTACGGGTGACTAATAATAGTTAGTTCGTCTGCTTTCGTTTTCACTCGATCTTTTATTCTCCCAAAATGTGTGTACTGTATTTGACGAAAAAAAGGGGGTTACATTTTTTTTTTTAAATAAGACAAGCTGCTGACGAAATGTATAGGCAACAATTTGGAAAAATCAAGTACTTTTCAATGACTATTTAACAAAACTCTATTTTCAAGCACTTTTCAAGGCCTGAAAAGGTTTTCCAATTTTCAAGGAGTTTTCCAGGGTTCAAGGACTCTGTACGAACCCTGCTGAGGTGTGAAAAGGGGGGTTCCACAGAACTACAACCAGAATATTAAAGTTTACTTTGATTTCAAGACCTAATGTCCTTTGTGCTTTACAAAGATACTGTTAGAGAGACTACAGACGTTCGGATGAACCCAGTCCACATCAAGAAAGAAGAAGAAGAGATAGGACGGCTGCAAAATTTGTTTCAGATTAATTTCAGACATACATGTACTGGCAAATGGCAAACAAGAGAAGATTACTCTCACCTGCAGTTTAAAATTTGGTAGCAGGGATGTTGGACTTGTTTATTCAAGTTCAGGACAGTTTGTTTGTTTGTTTGCTTAACGCCCAGCCGACCACGAAGGGCCATATCAGGGCGGTGCTGCTTTGACATATAACGTGCGCCACACACAAGACAGAAGTCGCAGCACAGGCTTCATGTCTCACCCAGTCACATTATTCTGACACCGGACCAACCAGTCCTAGCACTAACCCCATAATGCCAGACGCCAGGCGGAGCAGCCACTAGATTGCCAATTTTAAAGTCTCAGGTATGACCCGGCCGGGGTTCGAACCCACGACCTCCCGATTACGGGGCGGACGCCTTACCACTAGGCCAACCGTGCCGGTCTAGTTCAGGACAGAAAGAGAATGTTTCTCCCCGTCAGTCAACTTGGAATGAGTAGGCCGTACTGCCTGTACGCAGTGTATTTCTCAGGCCGTAGTCTTCGGTCACTGACGCAATATGTTCTTGATTTGACCCACTGGCCGGTCGACTGTCTAATAGTAATAGTTCTGACATACTTGTGGGAGGTCTCCGACCACCAATCTGTGTACCAAGCGGACAAAGCCGAGGCATTTGGATCTATACATATTTGCAATCTAGGTCTCAGGGCCTAGCATTGGAAAAAGTAAGTTCAGCTTACAAAGGCGGGGGGGGGGGGGGGGGGGGGGGGGGGGCAAATTTGAAGAGTTTTTACCCCCCCGAAAAAAGAAGATTGAGCAAACTAAATTATGCCTTCACCAACAAGCAAAACACAGACAGAAAACAAGAAAACTGACAATTTTGTGTTATTTGGCCTAAAAGTGCCATTCCCACTTCCAGGAATACCTGGATTCTTTGTCACTGAATGGCTGACCACGTTCAACAATGTCGCTTCGAGACATTATTTCAAGTCTAGAGCCACAAAACACCGGCACAAAGCATGCTCGAGCGATGCCAGAGGAAGTTTGTGCTCAAGCAAACTGTCAAACCGATTGAGAATTGAACCAAACGGCGCACAAAACGAAAGCTGGGACTGTTTGGGTTTACTGTTTGGGAATAACAGGTTTTTGCATTTCGGCGTACACTAAATCGAGTTCCGCGTACTGGAGATGTTATTTCAGCGTAAAGTACGCCGAACGGCTTACAATGCTAGGCCCTGAGGTCTATTTGTCATTTTTTCCTCTGAGACTAAGAACAACACTGTGTATGGTCTTTCTGCATGTGCAAAACACGCACACAGACTGTGGAACAGCAAAGATCCCATGCACCGACTTATTGAAAGCCTGGAAACAAGGGCTGGTTTTGGATTAAACGTCAAGAGAGATTAGGCAAAAAAAAAAAAATTGTCTGTTTCTGGTCACCCGACCGACCCTAAATTTCGGCGCCGACCCTAAACTTTTTTTTTCCAAACTCAAATTTTTGTTTTTGTTTTTGGGTGGTAAAGGACAGGGTGAGAAAATGAACAACAAAAACGTGTGAAAACGAAAGTCCGCTGACGATTTGTAAATGTGTTGAGTGTCTTGTCTCTATGTATAGTGAATCCAGTCTCTTTGCGCGATTTTTAAAGTTAGTTTTATTGGTCTACATTTGGGGTAAAAAAAAAAAATTAAAAAATCCCTACCTACCGACCCTATTTTTTTTAGCCATGTTACCAGAAACAGACAATTTTTTTTTTGGCCTTAGAATGCATTTTTAATCCCTGGAAGACAACATGTAGTTGCCCACCTGGCAGGAATGAAAATCTGCCACATACCCATCAATCCAGAAATAGTGTTCAAGCACAAATAAATAAGGAAGGAACTCTACAGTCTACAGTTGAGTTGGTGTTCAGTACTTCCTAAACAGTGGGCTTTCCTGAGATCTTGATCAGTAACTTAGTAAGGAATATATATAGCATTACAAATCAAATGTCTTGTCTTGGTTTGATCATGCCACTTGGCAGATAAGTCCGCAAGTGATGTCTTCTTGACACTGTCAGTGTCACTCAGTGACAGTTATTTCATTTTCACTTTCAGTTTCAGTTTCTACTTTCAGAGAGTGTGCAGCAAAGTCGTTAAAAGTAGGTGCATCTGAAGTTTATCTAACACGCGCACTTGCGCACATACACACGCCAACGAAAGACACACAACATAATTGAAGTTCTGTTTACGAATTATTATGTACAGCCAAGATCATTCTCTGAGAGTGCGAGTTGCGAAAGCTCACAAGCAGAGCGACAAAAGCGTTCGGTATAGCAAACCGTTTTTTATCATGAAATAGCTTCGCTCGTCAAAAATATCCAAGTATTACACTATTTAACAAAGCACATATACACTGAACACTGTTACCTTTAAAGACCGGCATCTTTCGTGTCTAGGTGTCTCCAAACTTTTGCGTTTTGGGGTATTACTCGCTCGGCGTGGTTGACAAATTCGCCTGTCACAGGAAGTTGACTTCTGACCATTTAAGACACTGCGCATGCGCATAGCTCCAGCAAATGTTTAGTTTTGTACCGTCTGTGCTTGTATGCGCTCTATTTCTTGTCAATAATCCCAAAAAATCAGTCTAACAAATGCAACCAAAATAACTGTTAAGATCATTCTAGCAATTTTCGCCTATTTAGTTCGGTTTTATGGGTTGCTCGGGGAATTAATCGGAACTTAAAAAAACCTGGTTTAGGAATGGATTTGTGACAGGAGGCACAAACAATCTTTTAGGTAAACGAAACAGAATAACTTCACGTTACAACAATGCATTTTACACACTGGTTGAAACAATGGTTGAATATTATCCACATTACTTAACAGATTAATTATTACACCTAATTTTCATGAAGACATTTAAAGCACAGATCTTTAGTGAACTCAGGTTTTGTCGCCTTCTGACCCAAAGAAGAATAAATGTATACTGGCAATGCATTCGTGTACCATCTTAGAAATGTGAGATAGACTTTCACAATCGAAATGAAGAGACACACACATACACCTGTACACACACACACACACACGCGCGCGCACGCACGCACAGACACATACACACACTGGCATAACTAATTGACTTTTTTGTGTGTACTTTTGTGTTTTTGTGCCTGAAGAAGACCCTTAGGTCGAAACGTCGTTGTTATTCGTTCCGTGTTCGTCATTTTAACGTGAGTAGGGGAAGGGCTCCTAATATGGACCGGCTCCTAATATGGACCACCTCCTGTTCTGACAAACTAACGGCGCTAGAGCGCTCAAAAAAGTTTTATTCGCTGTATTCGCCCTCTCTGGATAACTTGCACAAGTCAAAACAGTTGCAGAATCACAAATCACAACATTGAAACCGTTAGGCTTTTTCTCTTTTTTTTCACCTTTGGCAGCGTTCACTTTAAATGTGCCGTCTAAAACGGACTCGTTTCTGTCCACAGCCAAAGCTTTTATCACACAAAAATTGCTTTTTATGACAGCTAAGACCGCATTTGTTGCATTTTAGCAGTGTTGACCCCGAGTTTCTCCTGCAAACGAAAAAATAATAGCAAAATCTCAAAGCAGTATGTGCCGCGAGTCCCCTAATATGGACCACCTTCAACAAATCGAAGAAAATAAAAGCTAAAGGCTATTTTCATTAATTCATTAAGAAGCTTGCTGGAAATAACCTATAACTAGCCCTCGAGATTTAACAAAAATACAACAAAAAGTCTTCTTTTCGTGGAAGTTGATAATTTCATTTATTTTCACTCTGTTTTTGATAAGCTTCTTTAGTTTCCTGGTGTGCTTCAAATAATGCTCTCATCAACCCGAAACAGATAAATCTAGAGCATATTTTAATTAGGCTGACTTGTACACTAAGTTGTTGCATGTTATTTTGAAGTATAGGGGGCTTTTTACAGTGATTCGCGAAGGCCGCTTCACTGGTCCATATTAGGCGCCCAGGCTCCTAATATGGACCCTTTGTGATTTTTTCTGTATTTAATTTTTGCTGAATGTCTATCAAAGCTATTTCACTCTAATTAGGCCTAACGGTTAACCTAAGAGAGAACGGACTACCAAACACAAAATGAAACTTCTTCGCAAGAAAACAAGCTAGTTATCAGCATGAAACAAAAAGTGGTCCATATTAGGGGCCCTTCCCCTACATTGCTTTTTGGTCTCTTTATTGTTCCCTCTTACGTGCAGTCGCCATTGTTTAATGACTAATGAGTGTTAATTGTTTTTTGTTCTTGCAGTTTTTGTTTTGTTTTCTTTGTTAGTTAGTCTTTCATTCTGACTTTCTTCTTTTATTGTTTTTTCTCGGGCCCTGTCTTTTTTGTGTGTGATAAAGCTTACCTGCCTATTTTGAAATTCTATTAATTTATTTATTAACAAATATGTAATTCATTGTCATAAAAATATAGGCTTTTGTCAAGGCTAGACTCCTTCACGGACTGAGCGGGCCGTCACGTTTCTCAGCCGTCACAGTACTGACTCAGTCTCGAGTCAGCCTCGCACACACACCACAACACACACACACACACACACACGCTCACACCGTGTGCACACTCACACACACACTGACACACACACAGACCGTGACACACACACACACACACACACACACCGTGACACACACTGGCACACACTCCCGGGCGGTGGCACACAGTAAAATTGAAACTGATAAAGATATATGCTGCAGTAAAACAGTGCTCCTCGTTTTTTCTGGAGCAATTCTGTTTTTCTGCAGAAGAACTGAATAAAGTCATAATCCGCTAAGGATAAACTGACAAGTCAACCACAATCACAGTCCAAGTTCTTCTGACCGTCTGACCCGGGCCGGCGTGACGGGGCCGCTCACGGATCGAGTCAGTCACGGTCTACACTGACTGATACCGTTCCTGTTTTGCCCTTGCCTATATCTTATTCCTCCTACGTTTAGTTCTCCTTTCGCTGGTAAATTGGACTTTAAACATAAAACATATCCTTTGTTTTCGTGTTGATTGTTTTCTATTTTTCATTTCTGTATTTCCAATGCCAAACCAGAATGAGTCATTTCATTCTCAAGTCCAAACCAGAATAAGTACATTCTCGTTTGGGACCTAACAACAATCCGAGCTTCCCCAGCACATTATCGACTGCTTCATTCTGACACTGCCAAGAATGTGCTTCGGCAGGTAAGTCACGCTTCCAAGTTTTCGTGTTCGTCTCAGTCTTTTATTTTGTAAAACATTCATGGTGACACTATTTGTGTGAATATTTCAGATATGCACACACGTGTTGATATGTTGTTTTGAGTTTCTGTGCCGATCGCAGTGATTTCCGTATTCATGTTCAGGTGTGTAAGACTAAGAGTTCCGTCCCGTCTCAAGTTGAGACGAGAGGCTTTGAAGTGCTAGAAGTGCTGTTGGTGTTATGGACGCTTTATAGTCTCTCGAGTCAAAAACGATTGTGTCTAATGCTCTGTTGTGGTGTGTAGTGTTTCATGAAAACGAGCATTGACACGGTGAAACTTGGGACTGAGCGGCTTGTTGATACATTGTGCTGCTATTTTCCGTGTACAGGTATTTTACGACGGCGCAGTAGGTAATCGATAAATGATCGAACGTTTGTGAATGTTGGCTGAGGTTTATTGCTCTTTTGGCTCTGTTTCATGGGGATTCCCAGTACTGAGGAGACCGGTTTGTTTATGTTTCTCAGTGTTTTGTGAAGTGATTTATCCGAGTACTATTACTGAGTCGTATCAGTATTACATTATTATTTTTATTTTTTTATTTTTATTTTTTTTATTATTATTCGTAGCGTTTGTTTTTAGTCAAGAATTTCACTTTCTCATTGGTATTGCACACAAGTATTCCTGGCCGTGATCAGGACTATTGCCGGAATCAGTCAAAGATATAAAAGAGCAAGAGACGAAATGAATAGCCTGTCCGATATTTTCTTTCAACAAAATTGAACTTTGATTTGTTGTTTCTAAACTTGAAGATTCAGTTTCATGCGTGTGTCAGTGAAAGACAGACCCTTGGATCCCAAACAATGCCCGGAGAGAGAGAGAGAGAGAGAGAGAGAGAGAGAGAGAGAGTGTGTGTGTGTGAGAGAGAGAGAGAGAGAGAGAGAGAGAGAGAGAGAGAGAGAGAGAGAGAGAGAGAGAGAGAGAGAGAGAGAAACTAAGAGAGAGTGAGATAGAGATAGGCGTGTGTGTGTGTGTGAGAGAGAGAGAGAGAGAGAGAGAGAGAGAGAGAGAGAGAGAGAAAGAGGGAGAGAGAGAGAGACTCAGTGACAGACTGACTCGAGAGACTGGCAGAGAGTGTGTGTGTGTGAGAGAGAGAGAGAGAGAGAGAGAGAGAGAGAGAGAGAGAGAGAGAGAGAGGGACTATCGGCTGTTCCTAGTCTTGGTTAAATTACATACAGGTGGAGGTAGTCTTAAAATCAAGGTAAATTTACAGAGCAATTATGGACAGGATATCTGAGAAAAAAACAAGTTCTAAAGTGTGTGTGTGTGTGTGTGTGGGGGGGGGGGGGTTAGATCTTAGACGTGTACTTTCACTGTGAGGCATGAGACGGGCAAACTCCAATCAGAGCGACTTGAGCCAGGGGAGAAATTTTGAAAGGGACAGAACCCCTGTCCTGGCATTGCCTACCCCACCCCACCCACACCCTCTCTCTCTCTCTTTTTCTCTCTTTCCCCCACCCCTGGTGTGTGTGTGTGTGTGTGTATGTGTGTGTTTGGGTGTGTGTGTGTGCGTGTGCGTGCGTACGTGCGTGCTTGCGTGTGTGTGTGTGTGCCGTGTGCCGGTAAATGCGTGCGGGCGACTGAGGTTGTCACATGTGTGTGTGTGTGTGTGTTTGTGTGTTCAGTTGTGTGTGTGTATGTGTCAGTGTGTCAGTGTGTGTGTGTGTCAGTGTCACTGTGTGTGTGTCTGTGTGTGTATTTTATCTCAAGAACAACATAAACAAAAGGTAGATGAAAGCAAACTCTTACAAAATTATAACGCCCTTGTCAGTAGTACGGCCGACTACACCAGACCTAGAATTGAACCAAAACAGTTTACTGGTGGGAGACGCGGGGATGGAGGAAGCCAGGGAAAGGGAAGGAAGACAGCGTAGACCAAGCTTCATCAGCGCGGTATTTGTTTGGAGTGTTTGATGTTGACGCAGGGTTACTTAAAAGTCCCCCCCCCCCCCCTCTCCCCCGGTTCGAAGGGACCGCTCCGTCGCACAGCCACAGAGCCAGGGCCGCTACGTGAGCGGAGTGTCAACGTCAGACACATGCACAACATTCAACATGCGCCTTGCGAGCAAACACGCTCACACTCACACTGGCCGCGTGTAGCTCCATCCTTTAGAGAGAGTAAATAATTATGCACCTTGCGAGCAATCACGCTCACACTCACACTGGCCGCGCGTCTCTGTAGAGTTCTCCATCCTTTAGAGAGATTAAAATTGTGCCGCGGATTGAATTGCAATCAGGACGTATGTTAGAAGCTTGAAAACACGTGTCAAGTTGCGCGAGAAAATCAGAGGGAATCTGCTTCTTCTTCTCGTTCGTTTCAGAGAGAATCTTAAAACTGAGATGACTGAACTCAGAACTGAGGTTATGAACAGAAAATCCGAGAAAGCAGGGCCGGTGTCACGAACTGAAACCTCTGCTGAACAATCCTTCTCATTGCGGTCAATGCGCATGCGCCAATCTTGGACTTAAAAAATGCGACCCTTTGACCGAACGAATCATGGGTTAGGGTTAGGATTAGGGTACGGGTTAGGGTAAGGGTTAGGGCTAGGGTTAGGGTTAGTTTGTTCACGACCTGACTAACCTCCCCATGTTAGCGCATGCGTATTGACTGCAATGAGAAGGATGTTTCAGTTCGTGACACCGGTCTTAAAACAGAGAAGGTGTGTTTGTCGGGGGAGGAGGGGGGGGGGCGGGGCTTGCACTTTAATGGTGTTTAGGTGAAATGGTTCCTGTGCATAATTATGCAGTTTCCTATCCCATCATGTCACGCGTTGAGATTGCTGTGTTCTGTGATGTGGTTTTGTTCTGTGCAGCACGCAAACGCTGAAGGTATTTTTCTCATATCACTGTCGTCACGCAGTAAGTTGTGCAGTGTGATTTTAACCTTTTCTCAGGCACAGTTTGGTCTTACATTAGGTTGAGAGTACTGTAAGAAGACCATTTGTTTCTTCGGTGATTCTGTTTTGCTGAGAGATCTGTGTCCACGACATGATGTTACAGTGTGTGGGGTTTGTAAAAGAGGCAGGAAGGTCAGTTTGATCACGACATTTAAAAAAAATGTTATTGTGTTTCTATTTAAAGAAGTGTACTAACCAGATGCCTGGTTTCTGAATGGAAAAGCTTCACCGCTGCCATTAAGGGTACAAGAATCGTCAGTCACCATGGCGCTATTCATATTCCCAAATGGTATAACTTCAAATGTAATAACAATCCTAATACCCAAAGAAACTGGCAGTTGTCATTTTGACCAGCCACTGAGCCAGCCATGCAGTCAAGTCAAGTTTACCACATAGATAAAACATAAGATTTGTAAGTAAAAGTCTTTTGCGCAAGATCTCTTCGTTTAGTTATGGCAGTTTGTATTTTTTTTGTCTTTCCGATATTTACGATTTGTTTTTTTACCGGTAAAATTCCGGAAGTGTCCGGTTAACGCAATCACTCAAGACCTTTTCCGTCTATAATCTGTGTCAGTCTGTTGCTTCTTCCGTTTCCTGTATTTTTCTCCATCAGCTTATTCGTTTGACTTTTTAAAAACATTTTTTATAAAGGTCAGCTATTGTTTTTGACTACCTGCATTGGTCGATCAGTCACGTTTTGCTCAATAGACGTTTTCTGGAAATAACTTTGCAGATTTTCGAAAGATAGGAGGCATCATATCGAGCGGACACTGCATAACATACACATCGGAGTCCGTTATTCTTTGTGATTGCTGGTTTTAACTGGTCGACCACGTGATATTGTTTGACTCATATTCTGAGGCGCATCTCTTCCAAAACGCTTAGAAATCCTGACAGAGTTACATGTATTTCCGAACAACGTCCATTCTCTTTTGCTTTTCTGTTATCTTTTCCTGGTCAGTGAAGTATTGCTTGCTGGATTTCTCGCAACATACCTTCAGAGAAGCAGTGCAAAAGGTCCAGGAACCTTACGCAGCTTGAAGAATGTTGCGCCTTTTGTTTGTTGTGGAAGGCAAACGTGTTTGACGTATTTGCAGGTGACATGCGTAATATGTCACTGCTTAGCGATCTCAAAGGCCATTTGGCGCTGGAATGTTTCTGTCTAAACTTTTACCCAGATGAAGCGGGAATTGGAATTAAATCGCTCGGTTTAAACTTTATCCAGAAAAGCAATGTTAGTGAATGAAAGGTCTAAATCTTTAGAAAGCCTTAGTCCCCCCCCCCCCCCCCCAACGGGTATGGATGTTTCTATTTGAACCTTTCCCCCGGAAAATGACCTCCAGAGGTTGAGAATTCCATTTTCTAAATCTTTACTGAGCAATCTCCATTAGAAGAACGTAAGTCCTGCGCCCTTACTCAGAAAATATCTATTAGAGAATGAATCACTTCTTTAAAAACAATTTTTTTAATCTGATCATTTCAGAGGCTAATGTGTTTTGTCTGAAACTTTGCTCAAATAATAACCGTCAGAGGCTCGACTCAGTGTTTCTGTTGAAACTTTTACACACACATTCACTATAGGAAGCCTGACCCTTCCCTCCAAAAAGGTCGGAATGATTCTGTCTCTACCTATACTCAGAATACCAGAATTTGAATTGGCGAACTCCCTTGTTTTCCAAACTGAAAGGTCAACGAGGCAGACCCCAAATGTGCTGTTTAAACCTGGAGGCAAATAATGACGAATAGAACCAACTTCTGCACCAAAACAACGACAAATCTATTAGTTGCTATATCCTGTGTCACACGCCAAAGTCCGCCATTAGTCATCGAGAAAAACAAATGAAGGAAGGGAATTGTTGAACGAAAGAAATCACGTTTTGGTCCGCGTTACAAATGGAGGAGAAAAGAGAAAGAGTTAACAGGGTCGCAAATACTGTTATTTTTTGTCAAAGGGGGGCAAGCTATTGGTTGTACCATTCAGTGCACACGTTGTGCATCTCGTTCTGCATGACTATTAGATTGTGGACACTGAGGTGTTAGGTTGAAACCGCACTGGCACGTGGATCGGTTTGTCCAGACATTTGCTCTTGCATTGTTTTTCTGTGTGTGTGTGTGTGTATGTGTGTGTGTGTGTGTGTGTGTGTGTGTGTGTGTGTGTGTGTGTGTGTGTGTGAGTGTGGTTCCTGGTATGATACAAAGAAATAACAGAGAAAAAGCGAAAACATGCAGTTTACATGCAGTGTACGACATGGATCTATCATTCATTTTAAATCGATTTGTGTTGCACATGTAACATTTTATCTTTACTTAAAAAAAAAAAATCAAACATCATAAGCGAGAGATGGACAGGGCCAGAATGGCAGGTACTGAAAGACAGAGGGAGTGAGAGGATTCATTCTTTAATGTTAGTGGTTTGCACACACCCCCCTACACACACACACACATACACACACACACACACACACACACACACACACACACACAGACACGTTCACACATTATTTCTTGAAATGTTAAGGCCAAAAAAAAAAAATAGGTCTGTTTACGGTAACCCGACCGACCCTATTTTTTTTCGCGCGACCCTAGACTTTTGTTTGGCATTTGGGGAAAAAAAAAAAAAAAAAAAAATCTTGGTTTTTTTTGGCAAAATAACTTAAAAATATGGTTTTTTGGAGGAAAAAAAAAAATCCCGACCTACCGACCCTATTTTTTTGGCCTATGTTACCGTAAACAGACCTTTTTTTTTTTGGCCTAATACAAACTGTTTACCACACCACTTTTGTTAGTCAACTCCAGGTTTTGTCCCTTCAACCAAACTTCAGAGACATGTCAAGGTTTTTGCAGCAAACATGTGTAGGTGATCTTTTCTTGTGGTCGACATTTGCTGCAGTACTGCCGTTTGTGCAGGGCATTTGTTGTAGATTACCTACGTCCCCTTAGGCGTTCAGAAAATTCCAGTTGAAAATGTTTGAAGGTTTTGAAGCCTTGGCGTTATTTTTGTTGTTGTCTTTGGTTTTGCTCTTGTTATTTTGGTCTCGTTCTTGTTGTTATTCTTGGTCAGGCATTACCCAAATGCTTTGAGTTTGAAACTTGACTCAGGGACTCTGTGTGGTATAGAGTGATTCTTGTGTTTTTCCATCATTCCCAAAGATGTGAGTCTGTTTGTGCTTGTTCTCTTGACGTATTTCCAAAGGCATGTAATCCACAACAGATAGACTGCTAACGTGTCCAAATCAAGACAACGTTATTCAAAGGAATCACAAAGGAAAGTATTGTGGTGTTGTTGTTCTATTTGCGGTACATCAATGGGAAGCCACACTATATCCAAAAAAATGACAACATATCTACACACTGAAAACCATCACACTGAAGCCACAAGTTGCAAAAAAGATACCCAGTCAATTTCATTTAAGCCTTTGTCAAAACGTTTAAGCTAAAAAGTTACTATCTAAAATATTCGTCGTGGCCAAATATATTCACCCTTGTCGTTACAACCACCAAAAGCAATGAACATACACCACCAAAAAAAATTATATAAAAGATCAGGAAATAATGTACATGTCTGGAATTTGTACCATGGCAGCAATCTTCTTCTCCATCTTTTACATGCATACAAAAAGTACACTGGGCACATATTTGGACTGTTGATATAATTAAGGATTGTTTTATAAGACATTTTAAAATGAAAGGAGTGCAGGTTAGGTGGAATGGTTGATGGTAGGGTGATGCCTGAGTGGACAAGAAATTCTGTGTCATAACATTTTGGGTTGATTGAGTATGAAATTTTGACTTTGACCAGTCAGACTTGACTTGACTGATTATATTGTGTTATTTTGGCGTTAGTTTGTGGTGTTGTTGTTCTATTTGTTCTGGTGGTTGTTGGTGGGTGAATGCTTCTCAGTCAAACGCAATAAAAGTGAATCGAGCAAGCGAAATCATTTCTTGTTCTTTACTTCGCAAAGGTTCCCGCTCGACTGCCGAGATCTTTCACAAGTCTCGCGGTCTCACGTGATCATACAGGCACACATCTTATTAGTGCAATGCGCAAAACAAACCAACAAGCGCGCAACAATGTCATGGACAGTCATCGTCTCACAGTATTTAAAGTTTTCTTTCCTCCCTTTTGCCACGCGGTATAGGATTTTGCGAATCTACCTTTTCGCACATACAAATTGAGAGAAAAAGGAACAATTATATGGCAAGGCACATAAAAACAACATCTATGAGCAGGCGTTCAACTACCTTTTAGACATCTATGAGCAGGTTTGCATCTACCTTTTTAACATCTTTGAGCAGGTGTGCATCTACCTTTTTGACATCTTTGAGCAGGTGTGCAACTACCTTTTTGACATCTATGAGCAGGTGTGCAACTACCTTTTTGACATCTATGAGCAGGTGTGCAACTACCTTTTTAACATCTATGAGCAGGTGTGCAACTACCTTTTTGACATCTATGAGCAGGTGTGCAACTACCTTTTAGACATCTTTGAGCAGGTGTGCAACTACCTTTTTGACATCTTTGAGCAGGTGTGCAACTACCTTTTTGACATCTTTGAGCAGGTGTGCAACTACCTTTTTGACATCTTTGAGCAGGTGTGCAACTACCTTTTTAACATCTTTGAGCAGGTGTGCAACTACCTTTTAGACATCTATGAGCAGGTGTGCAACTACCTTTTTAACATCTTTGAGCAGGTGTGCAACTACCTTTTAGACATCTATGAGCAGGTGTGCAACTACCTTTTTGACATCTATGAGCAGGTGTGCAACTACCTTATTAACATCTTTGAGCAGGTGTGCAACTACCTTTTAGACATCTATGAGCAGGTGTGCAACTACCTTTTTGACATCTTTGAGCAGGTGTGCAACTACCTTTTTGACATCTTTGAGCAGGTGTGCATCTACCTTTTTGACATCTATGAGCAGGTGTGCAACTACCTTTTTGACATCTATGAGCAGGTGTGCAACTACCTTTTTGACATCTATGAGCAGGTGTGCAACTACCTTTTTGACATCTATGAGCAAGTGTGCAACTACCTTTTTGACATCTATGAGCAGGTGTGCAACTACCTTTTTGACATCTATGAGCAGGTGTGCAACTACCTTTTTGACATCTATGAGCAGGTGTGCATCTACCTTTTTGACATCTATGAGCAGGTGTGCATCTACCTTTTTGACATCTATGAGCAGGTGTGCAACTACCTTTTTGACATCTATGAGCAGGCGTGTGCACAAGTAAAATAAAAGATTCAGTGTTTCATTCCAAAAGGCTCAGTATCAAAAGAA
>NC_090249.1:57826756-57856756 GCF_037325665.1 Littorina saxatilis
AGAGGATAATCATATCTCAGTTTATTAAGAATCTCAACCCCCTCAAAGTGTATGCTTTACCACGTGACCCATTAATCGTAAAGGTCAGAAGATGTTCGCCTTGACCTAAGGGTGGTCCTTGTATCTGCACTGAGCTGATTATCAATCTTGGTCGCACGGTACTGACGAAGATGGCAATGAGGATACATCACTGGAACTTCCTCGCCAATATGAAACTTCCCTTTCCACCCTCAATGAGAAATGACACGGGTTTTTTGGCCCGGACAGAGGGAGAACAGCGACTTGCTGCTTGGTTTACGTCTGTAGTAAACACTGCTCTTACAAGGACTTCTTACGCAGCAGGGCCGGACCAAATAAGTTGTAAGGGGGGGGGGTTCCTCCTTTTTTGGGGGGGCAAATCAGCGAAGTGGCGAAGCCACAAGTGCGCGCCTGCAAAGCAGGCGCGCGAACTAGGGGGGTCCGGGGGCATGCTCCCCCGGAAAATTTTTGAAAAACGGTTAAAATCTGTGCAATCTGGTGCATTTTGGGCCTTGTTTTGAGGGTTAAGAGCAGCATTGTGGGGGGGGGGGGGGGGTACCTTTTTCTCATCGGATTTCACATTGAATAAAATTTGTCAGAGACACACACAAAATTTATTTAAAAAAAAAACAAAAAAAAACAAAACACTCAAAGCAAGGTACATGCTTTTTCCAGGGGTGGGGTTCCGGAACCCCTGGAACCCCCCCCCCCCCCCCCTGGGTCCGGCCCTGCGCAGTAAAGTAAAACCTCACAGAAAGGGAAAACCCGAAACAGATAGACTGATAGACTGCCGACGTTGCAAAATCAAGATACAAGAAAATGTCAGTATAATCGACACAGTCAAGCCGAATTGAAAGGTTAGACTTAGGACAGACAGAAAATGTCAAGACTTGAAGTCTGATTAGTATGTTGATATAAAACACCTTCACATCCGCGCTGTACAAATCTAAAACAAAGTGGTTTCTCCTTTGACTATAATACAGATTTCATCGTTTTAAACCTGTGCAGAGCAATCTCATGTCTGGTAGGTTATTGGAACGTTGAATTATTGACAAAACAAAACTTTACGATAACCCACTGGACTTGTTTTTTTATTCTGAAATTTGGAACGTTCGCATTTTACCCTTCTGACTTTGTTGCAATAACCTCCTCAAGGCTATCCAATCACCGTCTAAATCCCCTGTTTCAGATGTACTCTTTTAAGCTTTGATGTGCCCGCGGCGTTCCAGTCAGCAATCTTGTATCGTGAATAATTTAGTGGAAAAAGCAGTATTCAAAAGAAGAAGAAGAAAACAAAAGAAGAGGACAGGAAAGAGGAGTATGTGGTGAGGAAATAAAATGAAATTCGCTGATCAATACAGCTTAATCGCACATACAGGAGAGAGAGAGAGAGAGAGAGAGAGAGAGAGAGAGAGAGAGAGAGAGAGAGAGAGAGAGAGAGAGAGAGAGAGAGAGAGAGAGACGGGAGGAGAGAAAGACAGACACAGACAGACAGACAGCGTTAACTGGCCGGCCAGGTAGACAGATACCTGGATTTAATTTATGAATGAGAGAGAGAGAGTGGAGAGAGAGAGAGAGAGAGTGGAGAGAGAGTGGAGAGAGAGAGGAGAGAGAGAGAGTAGAGAGAGAGAGTAGAGAGAGAGAGAGTAGAGAGAGAGAGTGGAGAGAGAGTGGAGAGAGAGAGAGAGACAGACAGAGACAGAGAGACAGAGAGACAATGACAATTCTTTATTTTTCGAGGGTATAAAGAATAAGCATTGATATGGTTTTTTTGCATCTGGCCCTCGAAGAGAGACAGGGAGAGAGAAGACAGACAGACAGACAGAGAGACAAACAGAGCTTCAGCCCTCGTCAAACCCTCCATCCCTTGCACTGATTTAGCGAACTGTCCGAGGTGGACAAACTTGCTGAGACGAGCGCGGAGGACAGAGCATGTGCGTGTCAAGTCACCGTCCACGCTTTGTTAATCAGACGGCGTGTGTCTGGGTCTCATCCGGCAATTACTGAACGAGGCCCATGCAGGTGACAACAAGCTCAACGGGTGCTTGTCCCTGACGCTAGAACACTGGACAGTGCAGTGACGAACGCTTGGTTTTTGGTGATTCTGTTTACTAAAGGGAGCGTTCGGGAAGTCCCACGACATTGAGGATTCGAGTGAATTTGAATTCTGGTGGCGAACGACTTCGCTGGTTTTCGCGATAGGTTTTTCCGTGGACTTAGCATCTCTTCGGGGCATATGTGGCGTAGGTTGGCGATGCAGACTGCATGGTAAGTAAAATGTGAATTAAAAAAAAAATGCTGAACGTCTAGATTCGTTGAGACCTAGCACATACGAACGCACGCAACACACGCACGCAGCACACACACACACACACACACACACACACACGTACGCACGCACGCACACGCACGCACGCACGCCCTCACACACACACGCGCACACACACACACACACACACACACACTGACACCTATTGTACAGTGTCATATTTTGATTGATTTCATTCGAGTTCTTGCTACGTTTAGCACTTACTGGACTATATTGAACCAGAGATGTGTATGACACACAGCTGTGGTTGAACGAAGTCTTGATGCAGCTGAGGAGATTTTCGTTTTCTATAACTCCTGTTGGAATGGTTTCATCATTCATGAATAACCGCTGAAGAGGGAAGAACAAGGTTGCCCAAAGATCACAAGTACGGATTTTTATTACAGTAAAAACGAACTCCGCATTATTATGCACATACGCATTGTTGATTGGATTTGCGACAAATCCCCCTGAAACTTAATTAAAACCCATAACTCATCCTTTGAACGCACTTCGTTAGGTATGAGCTGCATAGCTGATCATTGTTCGAGGAATTTTTATGCACGTCTATGCTAACGTTTTTAGAATTAAAACTGATGCGCCCGTGGCGACTTCGCGGGGGTTTTGATGGAGGCTTGCGTCGTAAACATGGTAGTTGCATGGGAAGAGTGGCGTGAAAGTGAACAACTCGAAAATATTCTCCGGATAAAACTTTCGCAGGGCATTGGCAGTTTGGACAGTTTTGGAAATTAATGTTCCAGTATTTGGAAAACAAATGTGAACTGATAGCCATTGTACTGGGAGTGGAATCAGAGTTTTGAATTCTTTTGTATTGTGGTGTATTCTGTCGTGAAAAGGACACTACCCTTCGTGGAGGACTTTCATTGTAGAGGCTCACACAAACTCGTTCAGAACACCGAACGACCGAAAACTTTTCATGGTCATCCAGAAAGTGATCAGAATGTCTGAGTCTTATCAAGGCTTTATTTTCTTGAAAGACAAATTTTGAAAACAAATTAAAAAGTAAGCGGACACTGTCCTCATGTAAAGGACTCGTCCACGAGTTTGTCCAAGCGACGTGCCCTTGAACGCCGAGCATCATTTAAAACGTTTCCCGATCCTATCAGAAAGTTGCCAGACGGGGGCTGCAGAGCTAACGATGAAAGCGAAAACCAACATAAAGGCTGACTCGTGTTTTCTCCCTATCAGAAAGTCGCCATACCTGGGCTGTATAATCTTAAAATGAAAGCTAAAAAAGAAACTTCTGAAAGCACAAATTAACGTAAAGGCTGACTAGTGTTGTCTCCCAATCAGAAAGTCGCCATACCAGGGCTGAATAAAGGCTGACTAGTGTTGTCTCCCAATCAGAAAGTCGCCATACCAGGGCAGAATACCATTAAAAGGAGAAGACAAGGTGAAGAAGAAAGCAAACCGAAGGCTGGCTTGTAATGGAGAAGGGAAGAAAAAATCGGGTCAAGTTGACATGATCTTCCCAAAAGCGGACCGGCCGGGACACAGCGTTGTGCGAGGTGGTCACAGGCGGTACGGAGGAGAGGGGAATGGCTTGGTGCTAATCCTGTGTCAACGTTCCTCTCGCCCTCTCTGTCCGCGCTCCCCGGGCCGCGGCGTGTTTCACGTGCTCCGCTCAGCCAATCGCCTGTCAGGGCTTAAAGATACATGTGATGCCTTTTATTGATACATATACCTTTTATACAGGGTCGAACTCGGAAGCGAGAGGTTGCGAGTTCGACCCTGGGTCAGGGCGTTAGCAATTTTCTCCCCCCCCCTTTCCTAACCTAGGTGGTGGGTTCAAGTGCTAGTCTTTCGGATGAGACGAAAAACCGAGGTCCCTTCGTGTACACTACATTGGGGTGTGCACGTTAAAGATCCCACGATTGACAAAAGGGTCTTTCCTGGAAAAATTGTACAGGCATAGATAAAAATGTCCACCAAAATACCCGTGTGACTTGGAATAATAGGCCGTGAAAAGTAGAATATGCGCCGAAATGGCTGCGATCTGCTGGCCGATGTGAATGCGTGATGTATTGTGTAAAAGAATTCCATCTCACACGGCATAAATAAATCCCCGCGCCTTGAATATGTGCGCGATATAAATTGCATAAAATAAAAATAAAATAACAAAAAATAAATAAATCCCTGCGCTTAGAACTGTACCCACGGAATACGCGCGATATAAGCCTCATATTGATTGATTGATTGATATATACATGTGTACCTTTTATTTCTTTTATAGATACGTATGTATACCTGTTATGGATATATAAACCTTTCACAAATACATATACCTTTTATGTAGACACATACATGTATATCTTTTATTATTCGCCGTGTAAACCTTTGCGTAGATGGTTGGTTGGCTGGTTGGTTGGTTGGCTGGTTGGTTGGTTGGCTGGTTGGTTGGTTGGTTGGTTGGCTGGTTGGTTGCTTAGTATTTAGTATCGTCTCTTCGAGACCGATGCAAATGTATTTCTTTTCTCAGTTCGATTGTTTGGATCACCACAGATCTGCCTACGCTATGGCATGGTGTCGCTTCCCGTGTATGCAAAAAATCCAACTGTCTGCTTCTTGGTTTTAGCGCATTCACAGAAAATTAAAAAAAACTAACAAGAAAAGTATGTTATTGGCACGTTTAATTTGTGACAAAACAACACGTTACGTTCACTGGTCTTCTCAACAAAACAACACGTTACGTTCACTGGTCTTCTCAACAAAACAACACGTTACGTTCACTGGTCTTCTCAACAAAACAACACGTTACGTTCACTGGTCTTCTCAACAAAACAACACGTTACGTTCACTGGTCTTCTCAACAAAACAACACGTTACGTTCACTGGTCTTCTCAACAAAACAACACGTTACGTTCACTGGTCTTCTCAACAAAACAACACGTTACGTTCACTGGTCTTCTCAACAAAACAACACGTTACGTTCACTGGTCTTCTCAACAAAACAACACGTTACGTTCATTGGTCTTCTCAACAAAACAACACGTTACGTTCACTGGTCTTCGTCCCAGCGCTCTCTAAATTGGACAGACAGGCAAACACTTGTAATACAGAAAATACACTTATCTGAAAAATTGTCCAAAAACTCGCTCAGAAGACATAAGCGAGACAATTTTTCCACTTAAAAAAAAAACCGCTGTGTCGAAGACCAGTGAACGTACCGGGTTTTTTCTCCTCACAAATTAAACATTCCAATAGTATACCTTTCTTGGTTTTTTTATTCTGAATTTTGGAACGTTTGCAGTCTAATTGTTTTTGGATTTTTGCATTCACACAAACACACATATGTCCCTAATAGGTTAGTGGCCTGTGGGGACGTTTAAGCATATTTAGTTCCCTGCTTCTTGAGGGGAGTGGGATTTTGTGCAAGCAAATTTGTATGATTTTCATCGAAGGAAATGAATTTTTTTCAGCAGCACATGCTGCACACATACCTGTGTTTTGAAGTTACCAATAGTGTGGACTTCTTCAAATGCGACACTTTTCTCATGCTTTGCATCTCAAGAGAACCTGTTCTTAAGCCTGTCATTGATAGACGATTTTCGGAAATAACTTTTGTCATGATTGCATGGGTTGTGGAAGAGTGAATACCCTTGATTTTTACTCGGACAACCATTGGAGGGGCCAATACCTAGCGAGGGGTGTGTCGGAAACACGAGGACAGGACCACGTGTGACTTTATTTGTCAGAGGAAAAATTAAAGCTAGGGTACTCACTCTTTAACAATATATACAAACCAGACGGAGTTATTTCCAAAAAATAGTCTATTGGGCGAAGTCGACCACCTGAAAATCTGTTACTGTGTGAAAGGGTTGCCGCTTGTAACCTTGTCATGAAGGGACAACATGCTCCTCGGTAAAACATGACCAAACGGTCTGCGCTTGTTAGAGTTTCTTCACCGTTCTCTTTCTTTTCACTTCGACCTCTACACTTTTTTTTTCGATTTTGTAAACACTTTTTGCAGACGGTAAAGATTTGAACGATCGGCGGGTCTGTTTTTACATTTAGCCTAGTTATGATTAAATGTTTTAACATAGAGGGGGGAATCGAGACGAAGGTCGTGGTGTATGTGTGTGTGTGTGTGTGTGTGTGTGTGTGTCTGTGTCTGTGTCTGTGTGTCTGTGTCTGTGTGTCTGTGTGTCTGTGCGTGTGTGTGTGTAGAGCGATTCAGAGTAAACTACTGGACCGATCTTTATGAAATTTTACATGAGAGTTCCTGGGTATGATATCCCCAGAAGTTTTTTTCATTTTTTCGATAAATGTCTTTTATGACGTCATATCCGGCTTTTTGTAAAAGTTGAGGCGGCACTGTCACACCTTCATTTTTCAATCAAATTGATTGAAATTTTGGCCAAGCAATCTTCGACGAAGGCCGGACTTCGGTATTGCATTTGAGCATGTAGGCTTACAAATTAATTGATGACTTTGGTCATTAAAAATCTGAAAATTGTAATTAAAATTATTTTTTTTATAAAACGATCCAAAATTACTTTTATTTTTTTCTTCATCATGTTCTCATTCCAAAAACATATAAATATGTTATATTCGGATTACAAACAAGCTCTGAAAATTAAAAATATAAAAATTATGATCAAAATTAAATTTTCGAAATCAATTTAAAAACACTTTCATCTTATTCCTTGTCGGTTCCTGATTCCAAAAACATATAGATATGATATGTTTGGATTAAAAACACGCTCAGAAAGTTAAAACGAAGAGAGGTACAGTAAAGCGTGCTATGCAGCACAGCGCAACTACTACCCCGCTCTTCTTGTCAAGTTCACTGGTGGACTGACGAAGCTACGAGTATACAGTCTTGCTGAAAAATTGCATTGCGTTCAGTTTCATTCTGTGAGTTCGACAGCTTGACTAAATGTTGTATTTTCGCCTTACGCGACTTGTTGATGTTTCGTAAAGGCGTGTGTCTTCCTAATTGCCTGTAATGAGTGTCTGTTGCGATCTTGACCAACAATTGCCACGTGCTCTGTTTGATGGTCAAGCCTTTTGTTTTACGCTTTCTTCATTTTTCTTTCTTTCATTTTTCTCTCTATTTTAGAATTGTGTTTGTTCTGTTCGCTTTCTTTTTTTTAATCCAACCACCCTTGTCAGTGTTTCTAAAGTGCAGCTATAGCCTCGACACCTTGTTTTCGTTGAGCACAAAGATTGCCTGTTTAACTCGGTGTAACAGAAGCCGCGTGTTCAGTTTGGCGAAACTTGTCCAAGCCTGTGGCTACTTTCTTCTGCTCTTTCGGCGTATCTTGTAAAATCTCATCAGGTTGGGTGTTAACGAACTTGAAATACTTGAATTTGATGGAGCTACTTGTCAATTCAGGGCCGGACTACCGGGGGGGTTATGGGGGTTGCGCAACCCCCCCCCCCCCTAGCCTAAACATGTACCTCACTTATTTAAAACATTTTTTATTATTGTTTATTTTATGCCGTTTCATGCAAGGAGCGACCATTTTGCTATCTCAGAATATGACCTACCCATCAGCTTCTCTTCCCACTGGCAACCCCCCCCCCCCCTCCTCTTAGCCTAGTCCGGCCCTGCATTTTGTTTCTTTTTAGTGTGATTTCGCTTTTCTGGAAATTAGTGGTTACTAAGCAGTCTGCTGAATTCTGTGTGATTAGTAGATGTACTAACATTGTTAGTGTTGGTGAACACCGTCTAGACTAAGGGTTGTTTCTCGTGTTCTTGTTTGTATCCTTAAGCGCTTTCTTAAAGGCAAACTCCTTCTCGTGGAAACTGTTTGGCTCATCGTCTCACATCTGGCCTTGCTTTTGCGTGGGATAAGACCATCCCTCCACATGGGATAAGACCATCCCTCCACATGGGATAAGACCATCCCTCCACATGGGATAAGACCATCCCTCCACATGGGATAAGACCATCCCTCCACATGGGATAAGACCATCCCTCCACATGGGATAAGACCATCCCTCCACATGGGATAAGACCATCCCTCCACATGGGATAAGACCATCCCTCCACATGGGATAAGACCATCCCTCCACATGGGATAAGACCATCCCTCCACATGGGATAAGACCATCCCTCCACATGGGATAAGACCATCCCTCCACATGGGATAAGACCATCCCTCCACATGGGATAAGACCATCCCTCCACATGGGATAAGACCATCCCTCCACATGGGATAAGACCATCCCTCCACATGGGATAAGACCATCCCTCCACATGGGATAAGACCATCCCTCCACATGGGATAAGACCATCCCTCCACATGGGATAAGACCATCCCTCCACATGGGATAAGACCATCCCTCCACATGGGATAAGACCATCCCTCCACATGGGATAAGACCACCCCTCCACATGGGATAAGACCATCCCTCCACATGGAATAAGACCATCCCTCCACATGGGACAAGACCATCCCTCCACATGGGACAAGACCATCCCTCCACATGGGATAAGACCATCCCTCCACATGGGATAAGACCATCCCTCCACATGGGATAAGACCATCCCTCCACATGGGATAAGACCATCCCTCCACATGGGATAAGACCACCCCTCCACATGGGATAAGACCATCCCTCCACATGGGATAAGACCACCCCTCCACATGGGATAAGACCATCCCTCCACATGGGATAAGACCATCCCTCCACATGGGATAAGACCACCCCCTCCACATGGGATAAGACCATCCCTCCACATGGGATAAGACCACCCCTCCACATGGGATAAGACCATTCCTCCACATGGGATAAGACCATCCCTCCACATGGGACAAGACCATCCCTCCACATGGGATAAGACCATCCCTCCACATGGGATAAGACCATCCCTCCACATGGGACAAGACCATCCCTCCACATGGGATAAGACCATCCCTCCACATGGGATAAGACCATCCCTCCACATGGGACAAGACCATCCCTCCACATGGGATAAGACCATCCCTCCACATGGGACAAGACCATCCCTCCACATGGGATAAGACCATCCCTCCACATGGGACAAGACCATCCCTCCACATGGGATAAGACCATCCCTCCACATGGGATAAGACCATCCCTCCACATGGGACAAGACCATCCCTCCACATGGGATAAGACCATCCCTCCACATGGGATAAGACCATCCCTCCACATGGGACAAGACCATCCCTCCACATGGGATAAGACCATCCCTCCACATGGGATAAGACCATCCCTCCACATGGGATAAGACCATCCCTCCACATGGGATAAGACCAACCCTCCACATGGGATAAGACCATCCCTCCACATGGGATAAGACCATCCCTCCACATGGGATAAGACCATCCCTCCACATGGGACAAGACCATCCCTCCACATGGGACAAGACCATCCCTCCACATGGGACAAGACCATCCCTCCACATGGGATAAGACCATCCCTCCACATGGGACAAGACCATCCCTCCACATGGGATAAGACCATCCCTCCACTTGGTCACGCATCTTAAGCTGACATAATGAGAGATCCATGAAAACCGGGCATGCAGAACAGACATAATTATGGTACTTCCCTTACATGCATCTGTGTGTGTTTTATTGTGTAGGATAAGTATGCGGTCACGTATTGGTGTATTGGTGGTTCCGTTCATCCCATCTCTAAACGCTGTTTAAAAATAAAGTGTATTGCATGTGTGTATGGATGCGTGGATACTAGTGAGTGCGCATGTGTGTGTGTGTGTGTGTGTGTGTTCGCGTTCCGCGTGCGTGCGTATGCGTGTGTGTGTGTGTGTGAGGGGGTTGGACTAGACTTAACCTTCCCATCTGTATGTGTATACTGGCGTGTGTGCGTGCGCGTCACGTGTGTGTGGTGGTGCGTGCGTGTCTGCGTGCGCGCGCGCGTGTGTCTGTGTGTGTGTGTGTGTGTGTGTGTGTGTGCCTTAAGATCCCAGTGGTGGTGCGTGCGTGCGTGTCTATGTGTGTGTGTGTGTGCCTGCAGACCCCAGTGGTTGTGTGTGCGTGTGAATAGGGCAGTGTTGGGAGCTGGTCCTGTGTATGTGTGCTTGGCGAGGTGTCAGAACACAGGGTTGCTCCAGGGCGAGCGCTGGCCAAGATGACGATCAAGTACGCTGAAAATAAAACCTTGAAACCTTAAAAACCTTGTCAATGGGCTGCGCTGAGAGAGGGAGGGAGAGAGAGGGAGGGAGGGAGAGAAATTTATAGAGAGAGAGAGGAGGGAGAGAGAGGGGTAGGGAGAGAGAGAAAGAGGGAAAGACAGAGAGAGACAGACAGACAGAGACACAGAGAGAATCCATTATCAGTGTCAGACAGAGAGAGAAAGAGAGACAGACAGACAGGCACAGAAAAAAAGAGAGAATCAAATATCAGTGTCAGAGAGAGAGAGACAGAAACAGAGAACGAGAAAGGGAGAGAGAGAAGGCACTTGTTCCCTGTCGCCACCCGACAAAGATAATACTTTACAAAACAGTGAATCAGTTCTACTTTCTACGGTACACAAAAGTGCAGATGACGATGTTTGCTAGTTTCTTACCATCGCGACAAATGAACACTACAATATGTCTGACAAGGTGTGTTTCCCCTACTGTGATTGTTTGTGGCTCTACTGACCATGGGGAAGTGGGAGAAGAGATGACCGGCCAGTGAAAGGTCACTATGTCACTGTCAGACCGCGGAACAAGTCAGCAAACTAGCCGGACAACAACTGACCCTATTGTGTCAATGGACACTTGACCAGTTGGGTTTTCTTTTCTATGGAAACGTTTTCCCGCAAAGCTCTATTGTATTTCTCTCATTGCAGTCACGTTGCTTGAGTGAAGCTTTTGAATTCTTTGTGTGAGACTTTGTGCATATTTATTGAACTTTTAAGAATCATGCATCAAGAGTTTTTTGCAAAGGTCAATTTTGTAGAACAGATCGTGTGGTAATGATTGTCTGTTTGTCAACGACAGAGTACTAAATTTTGATTTTTCATTAAAGTTAATGGTTGGGAATGTAAAATCTTAGCATGTTTTGGACTCTAGTTCGATGTTTCTTTGAATTAATTAGTTACACCATTTCGTCAGCTCAGTGTTTATGGAGCATTGAAAATGCGAATGCATATATATAGTGTGCTGTAAGATATAGAGCAGGAAAGACGAGAGAGAAAGCGTCTGTCGCGCGTTGGGCTCTAAATAGACGAATTACGAAAATAACTTTGTCGGTTTGTGTGCCGGGTTCTCAAAGAGTCAATACCCTTGATTTTTACTCGGACAAACATTGGAAAGGCCAATCACAAGAGAGGGGTGTGTCGAAAACGAGTGCACATGAGCACGTGTTACTTTATTGGTCAGAGGAAAATCAAGGGTAGTCACTCTTTCACAACCAATACAAATTCGACGGAGTTATATTATCGAAAATCGTCCATTGAAGTGTTCCATTTTTGAACACCCAGTTGAACACCGGTGTTTACCATGTGTGCTGCTTTTGCTAGTGGCACTATGTACTATGGTCACACTGTGTTTCAAACTGGTTACAGCCTAAATGGCGGGGTAAAAAACGGTCATACACGTAAAATTCCACTCGTGCAAAAAAAACAACCCCACACGAGTGTACGTGGGAGTTTCAGCCCACGAACGCAGAAGAAGAAGAAGAAGAAGAAACTGGTTACAGAAAAGGTGTTCAAAAGTTGTGTTCTGTAGTCCCTTAAAATGATTGACGAGGAGCGCTGATATAGTCGGTGACAGCAGTGAGTACGAACTGACTCTGGAGATGATATGCAGCTGCCTGATTTGTGCACCAAGCTGTGTCTTCTTGTGACTTGTGCTGTTGCTCCTCCTTCATCATCTGTCAGAATCGGTGACTGAGGAAAGTAAGTTCGTCTTTGTCATGTTTTGTTGTAGGCGATGTGTTATCTTTTTACATTTAGTCACGTTTTGACTAAATGTTTTAACGTAGAGGGGGGAATCGAGACGAGAGTCGTGGTGTGTGTGTGTGTGTCTGTGTGTCTGTCTGTCTGTCTGTCTGTGCGTGTGTGTGTATAGAGCGATTCAGACTAAACTACTGGACCGATCTTTATGAAATTTTACATGAAAGTTCCTGGGAATGATATCCGCGGGCTTTTTTTTCTTTTTTTCGATAAATGTCTTTGATGACGTTATAACCGGGTTTTTTGTAAAAGTTGAGGCGGCACTGTCTCACCCTCATTTTTCAATCAAATTGATTGAAATTTTGGCCAAGCAATCTTCGACGAAAGCCGTACTTCAGTATTGCATTTCAGCTTGGTGGCTTAAAAATTAATTAATGACTTTGGTCATTAAAAATCTGAAAATTGTAAAAAAAAAAATTGTTTTATAAAACGATCCAAATTTACGTTCATCTTATTCTTCATCATTTCCTGATTCCAAAAACATTTAAATATGTTATATTTGGATTAAAAACAAGCTCTGAAAATTAAAAATATAAAAATTATTATCAAAATTAAATTTTTGAAATCAATTTAAAAACACTTTCATCTTATTCCTTGTCGGTTCCTGATTCCAAAAACATATAGATATGATATGTTTGGATTAAAAACACGCTCAGAAAGTTTAAACGAAGAGAGGTACAGTAAAGCGTGCTATGAAGCACAGCGCAACCGCTACCGCGCCAAACAGGCTCGTCACTTTCACTGCCTTTTGCACTAGCGGCGGACTACGTTCAGTTTCATTCTGTGAGTTCCACAGCTTGACTAAATGTAGTAATTTCGCCTTACGCGACTTGTTTTTAAATAGATGGAAAGAGTAAAGTCTGTGGAAGGTTTTGTTCGCGTAACAAAGGATTGGCAGTTGTTTGGTACTGAACGGTTATTAGAAATGATATACGTTTATATATTATTTCACATATTACATATTACACTGTGTCTGCTCTCTCTTTCTCTCTCTCTCTCTCTCTCTCTCTCTCTCTCTCTCTCTCTCTCTCTCTCTCTCTCTTTCTCTCTCGGTGTTGCAATACCTATCTGTCTATCTTTCTGTCTGTCTGTCTGTCTGTCTGTCTGTCTGTCTGTCTGTCTGTCTATCTATCTATCTATCTATCAAAACGACAAAGTTGTGAAAGAAACAAAGAAGAAGAAAGAGAAGAAAATAAAAGAAGCAAAAGAGAATCCGCGTTGATTCATTCGCAGCAGAAGCTGAGGAGAAGCGATGCCATTTCAAAGGACCTTCATTTACACATTGACCGCAGACAAGCATCTAACTGATCACAGCAAATGGACAATTAGCTGAAGGCAACATGAAGGCAACATTTGCTGTCTCCAGATTTAGACAAGGACGGGTTTTTATGGGGGAGTGAAGGGGGCTGGACACAAGTCGGGTTTCTGTTCTTTTTTCTCCCTTTCTCTCTCCCTCTCTCTCTCTCTCCCTCTCTTTCTCCCCTCTCTTTCTCCCCACTCTCTCTCGCTCTCTCTCTCTCTCGCTCTCTCTCTCTCTCGCTCTCTCTCTCCCCCTCTCTCTCTCTCTCCCCCTCTCTCTCTGTCTTTATGTCTGTCTGTCTCTGTCTCTGCCTCTCTCTCTCTGTCTGTCTGTCTGTCTCTCTCTCTGTCTGTCTCTCTCTCTGTCTCTCTCTCTCTCTTTCCCTCTGTGTCTCTGTTTGTCTGTCTGTCTGTCTCTCTCTCTTTTCTCTCTCTCTCTCTCTCTCCCTCTCTCTCTGTCTGTGTTTCTGTCTGTCTCTCTCTGTCTCTGTCTCTGCCTCTGTCTCTGTCTTTCTGTCTGTCTCTCTGTGTCTCTCTCTCTATGTATGTCTCTCTCTCTCTTTCCCTCTGTGTGTCTGTGTGTCTGTCTCTCTCTCTGTCTCTCTGTCTCTCTCTGTCTCTCTCTGTCTGTCTCTCTGTCTCCCTCTGTCTCCCTCTGTCTCCCTCTGTCTCTGTCTCTCTATTTCTCTCTGTGTCTGTCTGTCTCTCTCTCTCTCTCTCTTTCTCTCTCTCTCTCTCACTCTCTCTCTGTCTGTCTTTCTGTCTGTCTCTCTCTGTCTCTGTCTCTGCCTCTCTTTCTGTCTCTGTCTTTCTGTCTGTCTCTCTCTCTCTCTCTCTCTCTCTCTGTCTCTCTCTGTCTCTCTCTCTCTCTCTGTCTCTCTCTCTCTTTCCCTCTGTGTCTCTGTGTGTGTGTGTGTGTGTGTGTGTCTGTCTGTCTGTCTCTCTCTCTCTCTCTCTCTCTCTCTCTCTCTCTCTCTCTCTCTCTCTCTCTCTCTCTCTCTCTCTCTCTCTCTCTCTCTCCAAGACGTCTGGGTGTCAACGTTAGCTTTTTTTGGCGGAGGATAGAATTTGAACTTGGCTGAGACTGTAATTGGACAAAATTGGCTTGTTTCTCTTCAGCCAAGAATTGAGTTTGAGATTATTCATCTTCTTTTTTTTGTCGTTGTTTCCGCCGCGTTGGAGGGATGAGGCCAATATGAGTTTGGGCAATAAAAGTAAGGCCCGCTATTTCCAGTCAGAGATTTGGGTTGGATCTGAACATAAGCCGGTGGCCGGCAATATTTGCATCCCCCCCCCCCCCCCTTCGTATTCTGGTTTGGTGGATGTGGTCCGTGTGTAGGGGGGGGGGGGAGGAGGGGTAAAAGTGAACTTTAAACAATGATGATGAGCCTCCTTGCTTGGCGCTGTTTGAGCGTTGTGTCGTCTGCAAACAACGCTTTCTGCCTTCCCCCACCTGCTCTTTTTCTGCACTGGGCATGGGTCCTACCCACTCCTTCCCCATTCGCCCCCGCAAACACCAGGTCATGTCATCATCCTGGGGAAGCACTGACTTGTACTTGCCATCAGATGTAGAAAGCAAAAGACAGAAAGACGTGTTATTTTTCACTTGCATGGACTTACGTGGGACTTGAAATTGTTCACTTGTATGGACTTACGTGGGACTTGAAATTGTTCACTTGTATGGACTTGCGTGGGACTTGAAATTGTTCACTTGTATGGACTTACGTGGGACTTGAAATTGTTCACCTGTATGGACTTACGTGGGACTTGAAATTGTTCACTTGTATGGACTTGCGTGGGACTTGAAATTGTTCAATTGTATGGACTTACGTGGGACTTGAAATTGTTCACTTGTATGGACTTACGTGGGACTTGAAATTGTTCACCTGTATGGACTTACGTGGGACTTGAAATTGTTCACTTGTATGGACTTGCGTGGGACTTGAAATTGTTCAATTGTAAGGACTTACGTGGGACTTGAAATTGTTCACTTGTATGGACTTGCGTGGGACTTGAAATTGTTCACTTGTATGGACTTGCGTGGGACTTGAAATTGTTCACTTGTATGGACTTGAGTGGGACTTGAAATTGTTCACTTGTACAGAATTACGTGGGACTCTTCGGCCGTGAGTGCTTCCTGCACTGTGGTGGCAAAGTTTTCGAGTTATCAATTTTCGTAATATGTTCACGAGACGATTGACTTGAAAGCTTTCACGCATCATTTATCAATCGACCGGTTTCAAAGTGCCAGCGAAGCTTTCAAGCATTATTAACCGAGAGTTGATTGAAAATCATGGTTGTTAGAATGGATTATTTTTAAGCGGTTGGATCTTCACGTTTAGTACCAGAACCAGAGCTTTATTATCACCCTTGTTTATAGGTCAGTCTTGCTTGTCGACGGAAAGGGTAATTAATTTTGCAATGTTTCTACGTATTGGGCTTACCTTGTTTATAACAGAATACAGTAGGACTTAATTCGCGATTTTTGTTCAAAGAACGGCAACTTAAGCAAGACCGCAATAGGGGGGCTTAGTCTCCCGCAGGGCCGGAATGCATGAGTTGATGTTAGAGAATGAAGTCCGGGGTAAACGGTACCTCCAATAATAATAATAATAATAAAGTGTATTTATATTGCGCCTATCCCCTACAAAAAACAAAAATATTTGGCTCTAATATTTGGCGGTTTATCCCACACTAAAGTCTGTAAATTCGACTCCTGCATACCGTCCCGCGTCTGTGTGTTGATTCTAGGATTATTGTTTTCAGATTAGAACGTAGGCCAGTGTGTATAACTGAAACTATGCTTATGCTTGGGGGGGGGGGGGGGGGAGGGCGGGGGGAGAGGCAGGAATGTGCAAAAATTAAGCGAACGCGAAGTGAAATGCCGGATGGCTTGCTGTCTCGACTAAACACATGCATTATACCACAGCTTTGAGTCATGAGATATGCATTTCATTATTTCTATTTCTCTAACAATGACGCGTCAGCCTGTAATACATTGCATTACTTCCGTACGAATAACGTCTAATGCTATATGAATGTTAGGGATCATTACCAGGACCTTTTTAACCATTTCCGGTGTAAAAAACATCCCACCTTGCGAGCTAATCCTTTGGTCGAAGAGCTGCCGTACTTCGATCACTGTTTTGAAATAATCCCCTCAAAACCCCCTTCACATTTTCTTACCTGCTTGTAAGTCAGCGTACCTGCTGAAAGCGAAGACTTTTACCTGTTCCCAGGTCTACTTACACACCTGGCGTAAGTGCAGGTCTTTGCAAAGTGCAGTGAGTGACGTGGGGCTTTGCTGTGCGTGGATACATGTAGTGTTTGCATTGTCGTTTGAACTTTACCTCGGTGGTGTTGCTGTACCCTCTCCCCTTCACCACGGACAGTCAGAAGAAAATGAGGTTAAAGTTTCGGAGTATCAGTTTTGGTCAGTGATTGAGCAAGGCAGACACGTGTATTACATTGATTTATGAATGCAGCAAAAATGTAAATGGGTTCATTTGCGTGTTCAGTGATAAAATTTAGTGCGCAGTTGTCGCGGTTATCAATTGTTGTGTTTGTTTTTTTAAGACACGGAGGTCATTCTTTGAGAAGAAAATCTGGAGTTGGCTCTGTTTCAGAGTGAATTTCAATCAGTGGTATGCACGATATTGAACGTTGCTATGTATCGTGTTTTGTGTGTATCAGCTTTTCATCTGTTCTTGTCTTGATTGTTTTTATTGATACACAGACGGCATGCTCATATGCATTTCCGTTTGGGATGTTGTTTCGTGTGTGCGTGGTTGTTGGTGTGTGTGTGTGTGTGTGTGTGTGTGTGTGTGTGTGTGTGTGTGTGTGTGTGTGTGTGTGTGTGTGAGTGTGTCTGTCTGTCTGCCTGTCTGTCTGCGTGCGTGCGTGCGTTTTGCTTAGAACAGCCTATATATAAATAATACATCGCCCTTTTCTGTTTGTTTTTAGACACATACAACCATAGGCCTGTGAAAGTTCAACCAACCATGACAACGCGACCTGCGCCCGTCCAGCCTTGCCATGCGGTACTTGGAGAAATACCTGTGCAACGTTAAACCCTAACGGTGCCTTCAGATCCAACCGTGCCCCGTTACAGTCGGCCAGCCATGCGTAGCATCAACGTTGGTCTATCTGTAGGTGATACAAGTGCCACTTACCTTCAGTGCAAGCAGGTGAGCGTTCAACCAAGCTGAACTTGAGCCACCACACGGCTAAAGGACGTGCCAGTTGCTGAGGTGTAATTTTATTACGGTTTGTGAACCATAACATTGGACATTCGAGTATTTTTTTACGCTAACGATTAAACGTGTCTGAAAAGGAGGCCGTGATAAATCTTCAGTTACACAGGTCTTTGGGTGTGGTTAGCCTTTGACCAAAAAAATATTTATGTGCGATCTTACACATCGTTCAAAAAAGTTTGTTTTTGTTTTGTAAAGAAGCAACAGTTAAGCCGTCGACAGTACTGCCGTTGTATTTTGGTTTTGTAGGTGAGACACTCAACTTTGGTTTGTAGGTCAAAGAGGCGGAAGTTAGCAATTCAAATGCTTTAAAATTAGACACCGTCAGGAGTTCAGATGTTTTCAAACTGGACATCAACAATGCCAATGGGCACACACATCACCTGCCAGTTCCCCTTGTAAGACCCCCCCCCCCCCCCCCCCCCCGATTGAAGACTTCCTCTCTTCAAAGACCTTACTTGTTTTTAGATTTTCTCGTCATAACCAATGTCAATTTACCCCCATTTTAAGTCACCCTCCTATTCAAGATCTGATTTTCTCGTCATAACCAATGTCAATTTACCCCCATTTTAAGACACCCTCCTATTTAAGATCTGATTTTCTCAGATTTTTGGGAGTCTTAGAATGGGAGTCCCGCTGTAGTGTGATTCAAGATACTAACGAATATCACTTCACAGACAAGGTACAACGAGACCCCCCGCGGCCGTGTTAGGGGGAGTCCCATTATTGGTTGGGACGAGAGAGAATTTGCCCGATGCTCCCCAGCATGTCGTAAGAGGCGACTAACAGATTCTGTTTCTCCTTTTACCCTTGTTAAGTGTTTCTTGTATAGAATATAGTCAATTTTTGTAAAGATTTTAGTCAAGCAGTATGTAAGAAATGTTAGGTCCTTTGTACTGGAAACTTGCATTCTCCCAGTAAGGTAATATATTGTACTACGTTGCAAGCCCCTGGAGCAAATTTTTGATTAGTGCTTTTGTGAACAAGAAACAATTGACAAGTGGCTCTATCCCATCTCCCCCCTTTCCCCTGTCGCGATATAACCTTCGTGGTTGAAAACGACGTTAAACACCAAATAAAGAAAGAAAAGGTACAACGAGGAAGAAGGAATGTTGAGAAACGAGTGGTCAGACAGGTTCCATCTTGACAGACATGTCACCCGTCACAGTACTTAGGTCACTCCGGTCATACTCTGCTCGTCTTGATGGACGATACAAGCCTTTCATGTTGGTTGCTTGTCTTTACGCAATACGGAATGACGTGTTAGTGTGTGGTTATACTAGCAGTCGTTCCCGTGTGATCATCATTTTGAGAACTCTGTCGTGTAGAAGGACCAGACAGTGTTGGAGGGGCAACAGTTCTGTGAATGAATACGCGTAGTGTATGTGTTTAGCAGGGCTTCTCTGCTTTTGTGTAGTCCATTCGTCGTTTGACAAGCACTGCCAGCTTCAAAACTGTTTCGTTTTCGACGAACTGTTTTGGATTACTAGACTGGTCTTTTTGAATTTACAGAGTTTCAGAACTGTGGACATATGGTGTGACTGGAGATAGGCTACCTTTTGTGACATAAACAGAACGAAACAAGCCTCGGACGATTGAGAATCAGCTAAAACGACAAACTCATCAGAAAAGAACCAGTGTTAGTTCCTGCAACAACAAAAAAGAATAATCTCTGAAGAAACTTTTTCAAAACAAAACGCAACAGACTTTCCTCTGAAGCGTAAAAACCCATCAGGCATCAGCTCGTCGGCCATCTTTGTCCCCGTGACGTCAGTGTTCCATGCAGCGCGTGCGGGGTGCGCGTGCTGCTGGTAGCGGGGATGGGTGAGATGCGCGAGGAGGAGGTGGAGGTGGCGGTGAAGGTGGTGGTGGTGGGGAACGGGGCGGTTGGCAAGTCGTCCATGATCCAGAGGTACTGCAAGGGCATCTTTACCAAGGACTACAAGAAGACCATCGGCGTCGACTTCCTCGAGCGGCAGATTGAGTGAGTAAATTTGACATTTTGAGGGTTTGGGGTGGATGGTAGTGGGTGGTTGTGGGTGTTGGTGGAAGAGTGAGGGAGGATGGGGGTTCGGGGGTGGGGTGGAGAAAGGGTGTATGCGTATGTGTGTGTTGATATTCACCAAGGACTACATGCAGACCATTGCCGTCGACTTCCTCAGGAGGCAGATTGAGTAAATAGACTTGACAGTTTGAGGGTTGGGGGGGGGGGGGGGGGGGGGGGCTGTTGTAGATGTGGTTTAGGGATGATAGAGGGTTTTGTGGGGTCGGAGAAAGGGTGCATGAATCTGTGTCCAGTGAGCTCTCCGTCTCCCAACTGGTATCTTTGCTAGTGTCTGTGTCCAGTGAGGTCTCTGTCTCCCAACTGGTATCTTTGCTAGTGTCTGTGTTTTTCTCTCTTGTCTCCTTATATGTATATGTGCCTGTGTGTTTGGCTTCCTCTGCCTCATTCTGTGCCGGCGTGTGTATGTGTGTGACTGTGCGCGTCTGTCTGTCTGTCAATCTGTATGTATGTCTGTCTTTCTCTGCCTCTGTCTGTCTGTCTGTCTGTCTCTGTCTTAGTCTCTGTCTGTCTGTCTGTCTGTCTCTGTCTTAGTCTCTGTCTCAGTCTCTGTATTTCTGTCTCTGTCTTTATCTCTGTCTCTCTCTGTCTCTCTCTGTCTCTCTCTCTCTTTCTGTCTCTCTGTCTCTCTCTGTCTCTCTGCCTCTCTGTCTCTGTCTCTCTCTCGCTCTCTCTCTCGCTCTCTCTCTCTCTCTCTCTCTCTCTCTGTCTCTCTCCCTCTCCCCCCCCCCCCCCCCCCCCCCCCCCCGATGCGATGTTTTCGCGTTATCCTCGGAACGTCCCCATATGTCCCCCCAGTATATATCCTGGTTTGAATTCCAGCAGTGTTTTCTTACCCCTGAACATTCCTTCTCGTCAAGAGATCACTTTAGCATTTCTCAGGGGATTGTTTGTATCCGGGTAAAGCACATATTAGTGTTGCATTTCACCGTTTGTTAGTTTTAAATCAACGTGGCAACGATTGAAATACGACATATGCTAACTGTAAAACTCAACACAGTACTGTTTCTCTGGCATATCAAGTATTTTCTCACGAAATCAATTGATCGATGCAGGGGTTTAGCTCTCATTGTTTAATGTAGAAAAGCAGCTTCTGTTTTCAATGCAGAAGGCAATATATCTCCTGTCTGAACACTGTAACTGTCGTTCACACAGAGCTATTGTTTCTTTAATACAAACGTCCTTCTTTGCACCTCAAGAGGTTACAGCTTACCAACTTAGTTTGCTCGCCACTTGTTTGAAGCACTTTGTAAAACAATCTTTCAATATTGGATACAGGTATCATTTGCCCTGTAACGCAGTTTCTATTGACATAAACTCGTTGCTCAGGGTTTTGTTTTGGGATAAAATGTAGACCAGAATGGAAAAAGACTTTATTCCCAAGGAGGTGTGTGTGTGTGTGTGTGTGTGTGTGTGTGTCTGTGTGTGTCTGTGTGTGTCTGTGTGTGTCTGTGTGTGTGTGTGCGTGTTTGTGTGTAAGTGCGTGCGTGCGTGCGTGCGCGTACGAGCGTGTGTGTGTTTGTGTGCGTGTTTCATATGGCGTGTGCGATTAATTAATTGAAGCAACAGATTTGTTTTGCCGAATGTTTCTTGTTTGACCCAAGCAGCACTCGTTTGCAATCTTTTATTGTTTCTGTAGCAATTCATTCGAAAGTCTGAAGGACAACAGGTTGGTGACCAATTGTCTTTCAAAGGACTAGATTGTTTTGCCCCTAACCACAACATTTTAGCTTTTGATCATGACCGAAAGGTCACGTTGATGCAAGTGTTTGATATAAGGAAAGTCCGTTTAAGTGCTAAGGCATTCTTTAATTGTCGTACAGTGAAACCTGTCTGTAACGACCACCTAAAGGACTAACTAAAGCTGGACCTTATAGACAGATGGTCTGTATGGAAAGTTTAGTTATATAGGAAAGAACCTCGTCGGGGTTTCTTTAGATTGGGCGTGATGAACAGGTGGTTTTGACCAAGAGTTAGTCACCATGGCAGGTTCGATTGCAGTAATACCAGGGAGCTGGTACCTTAATGATGAATTTGTCTGTTTGCCCGCATTCCACCTGAACAATTCAATCCCATTCCCTCCTTGGTGAACGAGAGAGTGCTAGCAGTATAACCACTTGAGCCAGGTTCTAATTGAATCTTTGTTCTGTATTGTCAATGGACAGAGATAATGAAAGGGCGATATTGACCCTAAAGCCGACATGGCCAGATCAAATGAGCAGATCAAAGCGCTTTTTGCCACTGGGGGAGAGAGAGAGAGAGGGCGAGAAATCAATGTATTGAGACGCCCTGCCGTTTAGCATTGAAGCCATTGTTTCTCCATTTGACGTACCGTGTTCGATGATGGAGCGAGTTGGCTTTCGTTATTCCTTTCGCCTTTGTAAAAGTTCGCGAATTAGGACTGGCGGCCATTGTTCAAGTAATATTAGACTTGCACTGCTGTGAGTTGTCTTAATGAAAATGTTTGGTCTGTAAATATATTGACAGTCAGAACAAACGTCTTGCTATACCCCCCCCCCCCCCCCAGTCCGCCTAGTAACCTTGACATTGTCAAAAGAGCCTAGAAATCGTGAGAAAATTGGCAACTAGTCTGATGGGGCTTGGGGGGGGGGAGCATATTTCGAAACGTATAGTAACATGCGTTTAACGGGGCACACGACGGTCAGTAGAACGGGCCGAGATTGCAGACCGCTGATGACTTGGCAACTAAAGCACAAACAAACAACGAACATTAACAAGTGAGACAAGAGCACCGAAGTTGTCATACGAAATACTGACGATCTTCCGCTGACTATGCTGTGCATTTGACACCAGTATGCAGGGTAGACATGCGTACAATGCACACATTCACACAGACTTTCATTCACAGATGGGGAAAATACCCATGATACATCAGGTAGAAATCCATCTTGAAAAGTGAACATGGCTTTAATATGAGAAATTCGAAAAAAGAAGTAGCTTAAAAAAAAATAAGATGGAAAATCTTTCGTTGTGTGTTCATTATATCATATATAATATAAGAATCTAAATTATAACCTGAATACAGTCAAGTATAATGTAAGGGTGTTTGTTTGCTGCTTTCTTCTTTCCTCCTCAGCTAGGCTTTTGTGGTTCAATCAATCAATCAATATGAGGCTTATATCGCGCGTATTCCGTGGGTACAGTTCTAAGCGCAGGGATTTTTAAAAAAAATTTTATTATTTTTTTTATGCAATTTATATCGCGCACATATTTAAGGCGCAGGGATTTATTTATGCCGTGTGAGATGGAATTTTTTTTACACAATACATCACGCATTCACATCGGCCAGCAGATCGCAGCCATTTCGGCGCATATCCTACTTTTCACGGCCTATTATTCCAAGTCACACGGGTATTTTGGTGGACATTTGTATCTATGCCTATACAATTTTGCCAGGAAAGACCCTTTTGTCAATCGTGGGATCTTTAACGTGCACACCCCAATGTAGTGTACACGAAGGAACCTCGGTTTTTCGTCTCATCCGAAAGACTAGCACTTGAATCCACCACCTAGGTTAGGAAAGGGGGGAGAAAATTGCTAACGCCCTGACCCAGGGTCGAACTCGCAACCTCTCGCTTCCGAGCGCAAGTGCGTTACCACTCGGCCACCCAGTCCCAGTGGTTGTAAACGACTACATCTTAAATAAGGAAGGGGGAAGAGGGGGAGGGGGGGACAGTCCCAGGAAGGTGAGAGGGTGAAGAGGAGTAAAGGCTGGGGGTATCCCTGATGTTGTACAGTGGAACCACCACCCAATCAACCACCACCCAATCAACCACCAGCCAATCAACCACCACCCAATCAACCACCACCCAATCAACCACCACCCAATCAACCACCAGCCAATCAACCACCACCCAATCAACCACCACCCAATCAACCACCACCCAATCAACCACCAGCCAATCAACCACCACCCAATCAACCACCACCCAATCAACCACCACCCAATCAACCACCACCCAATCAACCACCACCCAATCAACCACCACCCAATCAACCACCACCCAATCAACCACCTGCAGGTTGTTCTTATAGACAGGTGTTCGTTATGGAAAGGTGAATTATATAGGGAAAAAACTCATCGGGGTTTCTTTGGATTGGTCGTAATGGACAGTTGGTCGTTATCACGGGTGGTCGTAATGGACAGTTGGTCGTTATCACGGGTGGTCGTAATGGACAGTTGGTCGTTATCACGGGTGGTCGTTATCACGGGTGGTCGTTATCACGGGTGGTCGTTATCACGGGTGGTCGTTATCACGGGTGGTCGTAATGGACAGTTGGTCGTTATCACGGGTGGTCGCAAGGCCTGGTTGGACTGTACCATCCGGGAACTTGCAAGTTAGTCACTCATTAAGTTGCCAATTGAATCATAATGACCGTTTGGGAATCTAATAACAGAATTAATTCCACGGTAAATTATCAACCCGTTACAAGTGCTACAATAGGGAGATTCAAGAGACAGCACGTTTCGTTTTGCAGCTCGTTTCGTTTGGTGAATGAGTCACCCCGCGAAACGGAACGTGAAACGAGACGGCATAGGCCACAGACAAGATTTAGATGTATTCACGTTTCGTTTCGGAATGAAGGAAGGGCGATAAATCTTCAAGTGAAATTATCACGTCTGTCCTCGATCAGAATGGGGAAAAAAAACCCTAGGAGGTGGTCCAGAATCGGGCATACTTTGATTATTTTCAGTCCAAATAAATCACACAGACTTTGTTTATACAAAATCACATACGAAGCCAGAATAAAAATTCGATGCGATGACCTACTTCTGCTTCGCCATTTGCTTTCTTCACCATGAAGTTGGATAAATGTACCAGGATCAGCACCCTTCAAAATATTTCAGTTCACAACAGTTGTCTACCTCCAATGAACACATTCTCAGCGCTGAAAGACTGTGAAAGGGTTGATGAATCTAGCAATGCATAAAATGGCCAACAAATAAAACTGTTAGTGTGCAAAAATACTCACAAAAGTTGACGAAATATTGTTCGTTTTTTGGGGGTGGAAAACGTGACTGCGTTTTGACGTTCCACGTTCCGTTTCAGTTGACCTTCACCTTTCCAGCGAGAGACTCCCGAAATGATGACGTTTACCACGACTTCAAAACGAAACGTCGGGACGTTTCGTTTATTAAATCTCCGTATTAGCGAGATTTAAGAAACAGCACGTTTCGTTTTGCAGCTCGTTTCGTTTGGTGAATGAGTCACCCCGCGAAACGGAACGTGTAACGAGACGGCATAGGCCGCAGACAAGATTTAGATGTATTCACGTTTCGTTTCGGAATGAAAGGCCGGGCATGGCAGGATATGATCCGCTGACTGGGCATGGCATAATTTCAACTCCACGAGTCAATAAAGGATTGACATACTCGCATTGCACGCACAAGAGCTTCACATTTTTCAATTCATGCACCTGATCACATACGAAGCCAGAATAAAAATTCGATGCGATGACCTACTTCTGCTTCGCCATTTGCTTTCTCACCATGAAGTTGGATAAATGTACCAGGATCAGCACCCTTCAAAATATTTCAGTTCACAACAGTTGTCTACCTCCAATGAACACATTCTCAGCGCTGAAAGACTGTGAAAGGGTTGATGAATCTAGCAATGCATAAAATGGCCAACAAATAAAACTGTTAGTGTGCAAAAATACTCACAAAAGTTGACGAAATATTGTTCGTTTTTTGGGGGTGGAAAACGTGACTGCGTTTTGACGTTCCACGTTCCGTTTCAGTTGACCTTCACCTTTCCAGCGAGAGACCCCCGAAATAATGACGTTTACCACAACTTCAAAACGAAACGTCCCAACGTTTCGTTTCTTAAATCTCCGTATCGTCCTCCTTGACCAGGAAACGGCTTACTTGGCCGTTTTATGTTCATTTCACTGACCGTTAGATCAAAACTATCGACCGTAGATGTGGTTATCACCAAATGGGTATCTGTTCGAGTTAATCAGGCCATGCTTGAAGGGTCACTGGCGTTCACAACGTTTAGTAAATCGGTTTTAATTGATTAATTAATAGTTTGTGAGTTAGGCCTATCGTGGTTCTTACACGATTATGGCAAAAAGCGAGACAAGGAAAGAGCCGAGCATCTCAAGATCAGATGAACAATTAGACTCATAAAGTAAAACAAAACAAAAACTTTAAACAACAACAACGGCCGAAGAAACAATCAAAATTTAAAAAGCTACAAAATATACAATCATGTTTGTTTGCTTGTTTCTTTCTTTTTTTCCTTCTTTCTTTCCAATGAACCAGTAAATTCTTCGCTTACTTTTAGCTGTGCTGGATATATTTAAATATGAACGACAGCGTTACTTTAAGATTCCATGAACATTACTTGGACAATTTTGCGGCAAGTCGGGGCCCATTGAAAGATCGCAGATAACATCATCCAGTGGGCTTGGCAGGCAATTATTTAGCTAATGGACCTTACGATGTCACTGTATACACTTTCTTACTGCCATTGTGGGGTCGCTGGTGCAGAAACGAAGACGAATGTTGGCTGCAAGAACTTCTTGTAAGGCGTGTTGAGGTTTATGTGGAGAATCGGCGAATCTGCTTTCGTTTTGATTATAGATAGCAGTTTTAAAACTTTTTTTGCCCATTGAATTTTTTTATTAGCAAGACCAAAACAGGAGTGCACTATGTTTAGCGTTTTAACACCTCATTTCCCAAATAGCCAATGGAACTGGGGATATGTATTTTGACGCGTTATCCAAGAACATTTCCCTCGGTGATGCTCATAAATTATCATTTGTAACTATGAGGCTTGAGGTACTGATATATGTTTCAAATAAAAACGAAGACATGACATGTGGATTGACCGATGCAACGGGAAATTATTCTTTCGGGGCATTTTAAGGTGAGGATAAGCATATGGCATAGCTAAGTTTCAGAAAAATGTCCCAAAGTCTTTCTAAGGGTAAGAACAACAACAACAAAACAAACAAACACGGGTTTTCAAAAGACATTAGGTTGAGCTGTCGTCTGGAGCTGGTATGCTCAAGTCTCTTTCACAGAGAGCATAAACTTATGCAGTGTATGCCACAAGAATGCTTGCAATTTCAATCAGTGTCGGCTCTTTTTAAATGCAAAGCGAAAAACCACAAAACTGTCTACATTTTGAGGAGTCAGGGGTTTTTAAACATCGTTCATCCAACATTCTCACTGTGAGGCGTCCAGTTTATGTGTGTGTATACATTTGTGTGTGTGTGTGTGTGTGTGTGTGTGTGTGTGTGTGTGTGTGTGTGTGTGTGTGTGTACGTGCGTGCGTGTGGGTGTGTATGTCTTCGTGCGTGTGCGTACGCGTGTGTGTGTGTGTCACTATCCTTGGCATGCATTGTCACATTGATGCAGAACATCCCGTTCTCCCAACACCCTACACCCCCCCCCCCACCCTCCCAAGCTAACTCAAACATCCCTCCATCTCCCCATTGAGTGGTTGCTGGACAAGAAAGGAGCGTTTGTAAGTCAGCTTCCGACGCTAAGAATGTGCCCTGTGTGATGTGGTATTTATAACGTACACTGTGGCGTTGGCTGACCAAACGTGGATTGCCTTCTGCAGCCAACCGTCTGCGCATACAGACAAACATACACACAAACACGAGGCATGGAAGATGAAGGTGGTGGTGAGTGAGGGGGGGGGGGAGTGAGTGAAAAAGGAGGATGTATACCCACAGAAAAACATATATGGACGAGAGATGAATGAGAAAGGAGGGGGGGGGGTGGAGCTAGGGGGCATGAATGGAGGCTGCAGTATACACGTGGTATGCTTGCTTTGGGCTTGGCTTCTTGGAAGTTGTTTTGCGGGGCCAGAAAAAGGAGCTGTGATAGTCGGATACAGTGTGTCTGGCAAAGCGAAACATGGTGAAAGCCGTTATCGGTCTTGGACAAGTAATAATATAAGCGTTCCCGTGAGTTCGTGTCCCTATTGCTTTCCCTGTTATTGTTGTTATCATGTTTAAATTGAATCAAATCTTGTTTAAACCAAAACTAGTGAGCGTTGCTGAAACCCAAGTGTACTGACACCCCATATTCCCTATATAGTTGAACCCCCCCCCCCCCCCCCCTCCCTTTTAAGACTTAGAATAATCTGAGTAAATTAGGTCTTAAAAGAGATGGCCGGGAGTAGTAAACACGGAGGTAAATTTACAAATGTAATGAACAGGAAACATGAGAAACTAGTGTCTTAGAAGAGGCGAGGTGTTAAAAGGGAGAGGCCAGGGCGGGGATGTAGCTCAGTCGGTAGAGCAGGGCGGGGATGTAGCTCAGTCGGTAGAGCAGGGCGGGGATGTAGCTCAGTCGGTAGAGCAGGGCGGGGATGTAGCTCAGTCGGTAGAGCAGGGCGGGGATGTAGCTCAGTCGGTAGAGCAGGGCGGGGATGTAGCTCAGTCGGTAGAGCAGGGCGGGGATGTAGCTCAGTCGGTAGCGCGCTGGATTTGTATCCAGTTGGCCGCTGTCAGCGTGAGTTCGTCCCCACGTTCGGCGAGAGATTTATTTCTCAGAGTCAACTTTGTGTGCAGACTCTCCTCGGTGTCCGAACACCCCCGTGTGTACACGCAAGCACAAGACCAAGTGCGCACGAAAAAGATCCTGTTATCCATGTCAGAGTTCGGTGGGTTATAGAAACACGAACATACCCAGCATGCTTCCTCCGAAAACGGCGTATGGCTGCCTAAATGGCGGGGTAAAAAACGGTCATTCACGTAAAATTCCACTCGTGCAAAAAAACACGAGTGTACGTGGGAGTTTCAGCCCACGAACGCAGAAGAAGAAGAAAAAGGAGAGGCTAAATAATTTTATTTCAGAAAACCCCATGGAAGAACATGAACAATGAACAAAAAATACTTTTAAAAAGGGAAGAAACGTGAACTGTTTCAGTTGCAAGTACACCCAAATACATTAAAAAAATTAAAAAAAAACGGCGAATAAACGGCCTTGCCATAGTCTTTTGACTTCCTAAAATGACCGGAGATACACTTCACTGATAGCTGGAACGGACGACGGCTTGTTAGAAAACATACTGGAGTCCTGATTTCATTACGTCAGCATCACATCACCGTCAATCTCGATGACAAAATGATGAAGGTTCATGACCAAACAATCCGACCAGCAGGAGTCTATGTTTGTCTTTGGGGACGGAGGCCATTAGTTATCAGTATGTTGACATGCTGGAATTATCTGCAGCTTGTGGACATTATGACATAATGCCGTGATGAGATTTACATTGTGATATATTTGTAGATTTCTTCATGGAGATTTTGATGATGGTCACCTAACAACAACAAAAGCAACGTTCGTGATTGTCAAATGGATTTGCGCTCTCTCCAACATCGCAGCCTTTATAACTAATTAAACCCTGCACTGTCCTTCCCACGTCACCACCATGAGTCACTGAAAGTGGTCCTGAGAGCTGTGGTTTGGTGATAAGTAAAAGCTTTTTGTTGTAACAACGGCTAAGGGTGTATGCGATTCTCTGAAGTTATTTGATATTATCTGCAGACTGCAGACATTATTCGATAACACCCCGTGGTAAAAGGAGACACTTCAATGTTTATTACACGCAGGTTGATAGCCGATTGATTTTTCCATTGGATGCTTTTTAGCGGCTCTCATTCTCGACAGGTTTGACAAGGAACTTCTTTTCTTTTTACATTTAGTCATGCAAGTTTTGACTAAATGTTTTAACATTGTTACATAGAGGGGGGATCGAGACGAGGGTCTTGGTGTGTGTGGGTGTGTGTGTGTGTGTGTGTGTGTGTGTGTGTATGTGTGTGTGTGTGTTTGTGTATGTGTGTGTCTGTGTCTCTGTCTGTCTGTCTGTCTGTCTGTCTGTCTGTCTGTCTGTCTGTGCGTGTGTGTGTGTAGAGCGATTCAGACTAAACTACTGGACCGATCTTTATGAAATTTTACATGAGAGTTCCTGGGTATGAAATCCCCAGACGTTTTTTTCATTTTTTCCATAAATGTCTTTGATGACGTCATATCCGGCTTTTTGTAAAAGTTGAGGCGACACTGTCACACCCTCATTTTTTTGATCAAATTGATTGAAATTTTTGTAAAGCAATCTTCTACGAAAGCCGGACTTCGGTATTGCATTTCAGCTTAGTGGCTTAAAAATTAATTT
>NC_090249.1:57861756-57865502 GCF_037325665.1 Littorina saxatilis
GTGTTTGGGGCTCAAAGTGGCCATGTCCGCTAGCTCTTTATTCGTTATTGTTGTGTTTTTTTGGTGTGGATTATGTTTTCATTATTCTCCCTCATGTGTGTTGCAGAGTGGGGGGAGAAGATGTGCGCCTCATGCTGTGGGACACGGCGGGGCAGGAAGAGTTTGACGCCATCACCAAGGCCTACTACAGAGGTACAAATAATACATTACAATACAATACAATACAATGCAATGCAATGCAATGCAATACAATACAATACAATACAATACCATACCATACCATACCATACCCTACCATACCATACCATACCATACCATACCATACCATACCATACCATACCATACAATGCTGTGGGACACGGCGCGGCAGGAAGAGTTTGACGCCATCACCAAGGCCTACTAGTACTACAGAGGTACAATTCAATACAATACAATACAATACAGACGCCATCACAAGGCCTACTACAGAGGTACGCACACTCGGCTGGCTCTCTCAACTGTCTATAACGATCACTTTTGGTCGGTCCCGTGGGCGGTCGCTATAGACAGGTTTATATAAAGTCAGGTGCACGTCCGTAAGTTCTCCTTCCCATCTGTCTGATTTTCAAACATACATACTGCATTGTCTTCATATGTTGTGTACGTAGTTTGTGTCTCTCGCGCTAAGGCTGAGTAGATAAGTTTTGTAGTATGGTTTCTTTCTTTGTTTCTTTGTTTCTTTGTTTCTTTGTTTCTTTCTTTCTTTCTTTCTTTCTTTCTTTCTTTCTTTGTTTCTTTGTTTCTTTCTTTGTTTCTTTGTTTCTTTGTTTCTTTGTTTCTTTGTTTCTTTCTTTGTTTCTTTCTTTCTTTGTTTCTTTCTTTCTTTGTTTTCTTTTCGTTTACTTGCCTTAAATCGTCTTGTGTTCGTTTGTGTTATTCTTACTTACTACGTTGCAAATCTGTAAACAAGAAATTCCTCCGAGGTAGGAAAAACACCCCCGTCCTTACCATTCTCACTGCCACCAACTGAGAAGGTTATTTCCCTTTGACCATTAATATGTCCCTCTATAAGTCCTTGTAGAATCTTAATCCACCAATAACTCCCTAACCTTGTGTTTGACTGGTCCCAATTTTTGTAAGGACCGTCTCAGGAATGTATAGAACCTGTTCACCAAGTTTGGTGACGATCGGTCCGTTCATTCTTGAGATCTATATGCGAACACAAACACACAAACAAACAAACAAACACATCGACCGAATCCTATACACACCCCTATACCGGGGGTGTAATGAATAACCAGAGCCAGTTCAAACCGGATGAACAGATTTGTTTTTGAAAGCAGGACCCTGTCCTTAGTGGTGTGTCTCGACAAAGAGTGTGTGTTTATTGTTCGTTCTGTCTTCGCTTAACACTTTGACATGCAGCAGTGTCTTCAAAAGGTCAAAGGTGACGTCTTTTAATTAAAAGAAGGGGGGACACGTACGCGTTATGTTAACCGAAATCTAACCGTCTAGTTTGCTCTGCCTCACCCCGACCCTTCCTGTAAAACCAACAACAAATCCAGCGGACGTCTCAAACTTACCCGGTTTGAAATGATGAGAAGACTTGTTATTGCAATTGAAAGGCGAGCGGAGGAGCGGGCGGTTGTTGTAAATAAAGACAAGATTAAAAACATAGTTACCTCCCTTCGCGTTTGAACGCTCGTGTAAAACGCCACACTATAACGTAACCCGCTAATGTTTTTGAATGGGATGAGAGCGCCCTTCCAGTTGGATACATATCAAAAGAGCAACTGCCATGTTGCTTCTTGTTCAGAGAGGGAATTTGTTTGCTGAATTATTTGACATCTATGTCAATTTGCCAAAAAAGAGAAGGCCCCCCCAAAAAATAGTCTGTTTACGGTATCCCGACCGTCCCTATTTTTCGCGCGACCCTTGACTTTTTTTTGGCATTTTTTTTTGGCAAAATAACTTAAAAATATGGTTTTTTGAAGATAAAAATTTTTTTTTAAATATCACGACTTACCGACCCTATTTGTTTTGCCTATGTTACTGTAAACAGACTAATTTTTTTGTTTTGTTGCCTAAATCGGTTCAGCCAAAGTTCCATCTCTGTACAAATAACGAGCAGGTTGTAGAGTTTGGTATTATCAAAGCCGTGAAAGGACGTCCTTGTCCCATGTAAAATCCTCAACATCCATGTGCTTGTTCGTATCGTCGTGTACAGGGGAAGAACGATGTTTTAAGCCATCATGTAAACTTGCTCTGAGCGTGATCAATGATGGCGTTTTAAACCTGGCAACAAACCCGGCCAACTTCTCAACCCCTTCCCGTTTGAAATAATGAGAAGACTTGTTATTAGGCCACAAAAGAAATAGGTGTGGTTACGGTAACATAGCCAAAAAAATAGGGTAGGAAGTTAGGCAATCACTTTTTTTTTTTTACTTTTTTTTCTAATGTGTACAAATTAAACCTACTTGACAGGAAAATAAGTGTGCGACTCGGGCGATTTTGCTTTCATTGCGTTTTCTGCACTCGTTTTTTTTTTGACAAATGTATTAAAAAGTTATAGGGTCGGCCCCTAAAAATAGGGTAGGTCGGGTTACCGTAACCACACCTATTTTTTTTTTTTAGGCCTTACCGCTTCAAAGGCGAGTGCACGGGAGCGTCACTGGTAAATACAGATTAATTCATTGCACGGGCGCCAACATCTAGCAGAGATTAGCCGGCTCCTGGCGCCATCATCTAGCAGAGATTAGCCGGCTCCTGGCGCCATCAAAGCGACATGAAATTCCAGCGAGAGGGGCAAGCTAGGGCGAAGTGAGAGCGTCCCAGTTCACCATGTCACCACAGTTCAGAAAGGACATACCACAGGCGTAGCAATCAGGAAAGTTGATTTAACTCCTTGGCAGATCTTAAAGCTTTAGGCCAAAAAAAAAATAGGTCTGTTTACGGTAACATAGGCCAAAAATATAGAGTCGGTAGGTCGGGATTTTTTTTTTTTTTTTTTCCAAAAAACCATATTTTTACGTTATTTTGCCAAAAAACAAGATTTTTTTTTCCCAAATGCCAAAAAAAAGTCTAGGGTCGCGCGAAAAAACTAGGGTCGGTCGGGTTACCGTAAACAGACCTTTTTTTTTTTTTGGCCTTACCTTTGTGTCCCATTTGTTGAAGGGACGTCAAAAAACAGTATCCAACCATTGCGTAACCAACCATTGCTTTTGGTGAGGTACCACTACTGGCTTGATTAAAATAAATGAAGATTTTTTTAAAACTGTTCAGTTGTATAGACTGCCTTGTAGGCGTAAGAAATTGGTAGTAATTAATTATCAGCTTTCCAGTAGTTCTGTTCTCGAAAAATTTGAGAAAATGAATTTAAATGCCACTGAAAGTGCAGAAAAGAATCCACACTTTGAAAAGAACGATCTTAAGGACAATGTGAATTTTGTAATTGATTCTTGAGTCTGCGGGTAGGCCATGACAGGTGCACGACAAAGCCACTTGTACTCTACTTCTTTCCTCCCAATTCCACGGGATGAATTTAATAGCACACGAATAATTGAAAGTGTGATACATGTTGCTTAACAGTCGTTCTTGCTTAGTTGCTGCTTAGTTGCTGATTAGTTGCTGCTGGCAGTTATAATTTTATCTCATAAAACTCTAGGGAAGTATGCAAGCGAGGATACGAAATTCTCCCACATCTTTGTCGAATCCTTGTCAATTGTACGCGGTTGCTGCTCACCTGAGTGTTACCTGGTCAGGTATGT
>NC_090249.1:57865702-57888202 GCF_037325665.1 Littorina saxatilis
CTCTCTGCCTCTCTCTGTTTCTCTCTGTTCATTTCCTTACAGTCCCCTTATTATTTCTCCTCATCTCTCTTCTCATGCTTCTTACCTCCCCCTGACCTTGTTCTTTCACTCTATTTGCTTTCTGGATTTTATCTGCCGTTCGTTTTTTTCTCCCTCTCTCTCTCTATCCTTCTCCTGCCCCTGGTCTTCTGTTTTGAGGTAAGGACATGGTTGTGCTCAAATTATTCTTCTGTTCACCTATCTCACTCAAGTGCATTTTATTTTCCAGAGAGGAGGCAGAAAACTTAGCCAAGAAATTGAGGTTGCGCTTCTACCGGACGTCTGTGAAAGAGAACCTGAATGTTGATGAAGGTGATTAGCTAGCGTTGTTTTGTTTATCCAAATTTTAACCGTGTGCTTAGTTACTCTGAAGAAACAGTGTTCCTTATTCCTTGAAATGTTATTCTCGTAGAATCACTATTTGTATTTTGAGGTTAACACTAGAAGGGAAGTAACTGCTCTCGGAGAAGAACACAGGATAGTATATAAATAAAAGGTATCAAACATTCTCTCTTCATCTTGTCAGAAAATGGGGTTTCAACAGAAGAGCAAGGACCGACTTTTCTCCATAATTTTTCTGTTTTTCTTTTGTCTGGTTGTTACAAGGCTGAAAATGTAGCTGTAACATGTGTGGAAGTCATTATTACCTGTGTGTATTCAGGTGTATCATGACTGTCTTTCAGTGTTCCGTTACCTGGCTGAGAAGTATTTGGACCAGCTCAACAAAGTTGTGGAGGAGTTACCCCCAAGTCCTCAGAAAATTATCGGCCAGGGTATGTACATGAACCTCTTTTGTGTGTGTGTGTGTGTGTGTGTGTGCCGTGTGTGAGTGTACGTGTCTGTGTCTGTGTGTGTGTGACAAAACCATACCTTTTGAGTGGGTGAAGAAACGGGAAAGAAAGGACGGTGGGTGTGTATGTAAGGGAGGTAATCCATTCCATTTGTTCCCAACAAGAAGGGAATAAAGGTTTGATGAAAGTATGTACGAAGTTATTGCCCCTGACAGTCTCAATGCCCTCTTGGGATATGAGAATATGAAGGGCAGATGTATTATTTTGGTCAAGCAGAACCCAAAATACCCCCTTTCAAAAACTACATTTGAACAGCATCTTGAAGGGGGGGTGGGGGGCAGGGCCAGGGCCAGCCCTTGTACCGCTGCCTCATTTTGGAAGTCTCTCCCTCTCACACACTAGGTCCAGCCCTGAATCTAAAGGATGTTTTCCTTGTGTCATACTTGCACCAGTCAGCTGAAATATCAGCTGAAATAATAATAACTAACTAACTCCTTTTGTCATATGTTTCAGGATTCACGCAGGTTGACGTGAAGAGCAACTCCAAGGACAAGTCGAAGCACAAGAACGACGGTGTGATCAGCCTGCAGCCCAGCAAGCGGAGAACACACGGCAAGAAATCTCTCATGACGTCCAAGTGTGGCTTATTATAGCAGTGCCCACAACTAGATACACCTGCTGCTTTCCTTTCATAGTGGGACTTCAGTCAACTCGTATGCAGTGTGCATCGTCATATGAACACAATTAAGAGTCTGAAGATGAAATGCAGCTGCCTGACAGCCAAGGCACCTGAGATACAGGGTGTGTTTTTATGACTCCGAGCTAAACAGCTCAGTGTTTTTGTGTGTGTTGATTTTGTGAATTGCAGAAGTCTCAACTTACATATCATTGGTTTGCTGTATCTGTGTGTGGGGGCCAAATGGATGTCACCGTGTTTTTACCAGTGGACAATGTTTGGGCCTATGATCATTGATGTCTTAATATACTTACTGCATGTACATGTATACATGAGAGAGCAATTGCTATAGCCTGTGTGTCAATAGAAAGTACAGGTGGATGGTTGCAGGTGAAAGTTTGAAGCATGCCATCGATTGTGGAAATGGCAAGTGACACTGGATTTTGCAGAGATACTGTTACAGCACATTGTGCAACAAAACTGTGACAACGGATTTTGCAAAGGAACAGTGACAGTGGATTTTGCAGAGAAACAGTGACAGTGGATTTTGCAGAGAAACAGTGACAGTGGATTTTGCAGAGAAACAGTGACAGTGGATTTTGCAGAGAAACAGTGACAGTGGATTTTGCAGAGAAACAGTGACAGTGGATTTTGCAGAGAAACAGTGACAGTGGATTTTGCAGAGAAACAGTGACAGTGGATTATTGCAGAGAAATTGTGACAGTGGATTTTGTAGAGAAACTGTGACAGTGGATTTACACCAAAACTCTGACAGCGGATTTTGCAACAAACCTGTGACAGCAGTTTTTTTACAATATAACTGTGACAGCAGATTTTGCAGAGAAACATGACAGCAGATTTTGCAACAAGACTGTCACGGGGGATTTTGTGACAAACTGTAATTGTTGCAAACAGCAACTAGTCTGAAATGGAAGAAGCTATTCCGGACTCTGCTACAGTAAACACAAACACTGTGTGCCCAGTCTTGAAGATAGGTTGGCGTTTTCAGAAAAGCTTTCATGGAATGCCTGATTGTCTCCCCTCCTTCGAAACGCATTCGATACTGAGACTGTTGGTTAGCTGAAGTCTTACTCATGTGCACGTACGTCATGAGAGATATTGTCCATCACAAAAATCAAGGTCATCAACTTTTTGTATGCTAACATTTAGCATTGATTCCAACATTGATGTTAAAGAATATGGATGTTGAATCTTACTATTTCTTGTTGCTCTTGATACCTATGATTTGGTGCAAAACAGCAGTGTGTTATTTTGTGATTGTGAAATAGGTTTACACCTGCAGCATTTCTGCATTCCAGCGCATATCAACCATCTGTTTTATATCCGTGTGTATGTGTTTTCTGTACTGAGATGAATACTTTTATGAATGTTTTTGCCTTTGGTACAATCCAATCAGATAGTGTAAGTGTTCTTACTTTTGATAGAAGTGTTGAATACCTATTTATTTTGGATGAGAAATATTTGTCACAGGTTGAATAATGGGGTTTTATTTAAGATTGCAAATTTGTTCAATGAAATTTGAGGGTCTCAAATATTCACTCAAGATATAAGTCTCATATCACACTCAAGATAAAAATATCATATCAATCAAGGTAGCATGATAAAGAAGCGAGATCTTAAATCTCCAAAAAGAATGGGTTTCTCAGTTGTTACCTGTTTATACAAGGACGAGAGGTTTCAGTATAATGCTGTCTCTTTTTTTTTATCACAGGTATTCTTCAATATTTCTTGCCATCATTCAACCAACAGTTTTGTTTTTTAATCAATACTTAAAGCTCTAGCCGTTGGTACATTGATAAATGTCAGCACATGCTGTGAATGGATAAAATGTGGCATTCATGGTGATTGTTCTGTATATTGGTTTGTGTTTCTTGCCTAATGCTTGTACATAGCAGTGTGTATCAATTGCACATTGGATTTCCCTTCTTAGAGCCATGTGATGTCAGAGGATGACTAAAAGTAACACTGATGTTTAGGTGGCTCACCGAGACTACAATAGAGTGCATGTTTGTGTCCATTCAGTCATAAAAGTAAAAATGATTTCAAGTAAAAGCAATTGATACATACATTTTATTTTAATTTTTGACCAAAATATGACATTATTTTTTTGTCACTAATCTCAACAGTCTTTGAACACCTCGACTGTCTCAATGTCGAATGTTATTTTGGTCAAAATTATAAATACAGAAATGTGTATCTGGGCTTTAATTTGATAAAGATTCAGAGCACTAAGTAAAATAACCTTTTATTAAAAATTGCATTTTTGTTGTGTCAACCAAACAAAACTTCAAAAAACTTTTTGTGTGCATATTCTGCTGTGATCAAAGTTACAAACATTCATGCAGGGTTGCTACCCTTTCTTGGTTTATTTGTGTGTGTTTCTCCCAGTAAACACTCAAAGTATAGCATTTGATTTACAGTTTGATGACAGTGACATTGGCTGGTCAAGATTTGGTTTTTTTCTGTTCGGGAGAATCAAGTCAGGATCATGTTATAGACACCCACACATAAACACAGCATAATTTTGACAGCACTTTGAGATAATTTTGAGTATGTTATGTCATGGAAATGCTGTTTTTGTGTAGTTAGGACTCGGTTGCTCAACAAGATCTGATGTCCTTGTCAGAGAATTCAATTAAGCCCTAGTGTGAGTAAAAAAAACCAGAAAGGATGTAGTACAAGGTTGTAGTTTGGAAAAGTTTGAAAATCTTGTTAAAATGGTGAACAATCTGTGATTAAATCAATTTTTATATAATCATGAAGATAATAATAAAATCAGGGTATATACTTCTTATGTCTCTCTGGCTAGGTGCTGGGTTTTATTCACCCTGGAATTTTATATATATACACAAATGTACTAGTAACTGTCTCAAACAAATGTGCACCTGGTGCCTATATCAAAGAGATTAATTTTTTTGATAATTTTATTCCACCTTGCAGGAGTATCAGTATAGTTCTGTATCAATTGTTTTGGGTAATTAGCTTTTAGATTTTTAGTAATTATTTAATAGATTCATGAAATGTAGCTTGGTGTCTATAGATATGCATGTATGAGATGACCTTTAACAGCTGCACAGTTGTTTTATTCTTGTATAAGATTGAATTTTACATTCAAATTTCAAATATTTAAAGAGAGAGAGAGAGAGAGAGAGAGAGAGAGAGAGAGAGAGAGAGAGAGAGAGAGAGAGATAGATTGATTGATTGATTGATTAAACTTTATTACAGAAGGATGGAGATTTTAGGCATTGCCTAGTCTTACAATCTGTCCTTGCAAACAGAGAGAGAGAGAGAGAGAGAGAGAGAGAGAGAGAGAGAGAGAGAGAGAGAGAGAGAGAGAGAGAGAGTGCAGGCACATGTGCATGCCTTTGTACGTGAATATGTGCAATTAGGTGTCAGTATGTGTGTATATTAGTACATGATCTGGTGTACTTGTCACTACTGGCTGTGTTTTCTTGGTTTATTTTTGTTGACATATAATCAAAAATACTTAAGCGCATGTTTGTGTTGCAGAAAAAAGTTTGCTGCACGATATTCAGCGTTTGGTTTCAAGATTCTATGCATCATGTACTTGTCAATAATTCTACTTAAGGAAAACATTATCGAGGAAGGCAGTGAACCACCTTTTTCATAAGTTTCTTGTGTCGTAACGAATTTTATTCCCCCCTCTGCTTCTTTACCTCTGTAAACTTGTAGGGGTAGTTATTTTTCGATAATGACCCAGCAACCAAACAAATAACGACCCAGCAACAGCCTGAATCCTCGATAGTGCAATGGGTTGAGAGGTTGTTCTGTTTCGGTACTACTTTTTGCGACTGAAAAGTTCCGAACGCTCTAATGTACGAAGTATACATCTCTGGAGCAAACAATACAAACATACCGCATTTAAATTAACAACTACAGGCCTGAACACATGAATCTCCATATAAAATCCATGAGTTCGGTTGTTTTCTGAATCTCATCTGCCGTGCTCAAGCCGTTCATCACAAGCAATTTCCCAAGGCAAGTAACTCATACTTTGTCTAGCGACAAGAGTAGTTCCCCTTCTTTTCACTCAGTTCCTTCGACAACAGACTGCAATCCGACGGTCAGTTTTCAACAATATTTCATTTAATAAACAGATCACACGCAACCAAATGCACACATCTCATCAATTTAAACAACATAAAGGGGTTTCATACACTATTTTCCCCAGAAAACTGAACTTCATACAGTTTTTAACGTTGGAACACGGGTGCAAAAGTTCGTCTGCTAGTCCCATTTGACGAAAAAACATTATCCTAAGCGATACCAAAACATATACAGAACACACAATATCTGCCTTTGCCGCCACAGCAGAATAACAGCATATCTGTGTACTTGATTTTAGCCCAAAATAGGAAAACTGACAAGAAGTGTTAACAGAATGGAATGATTTGCACGGAACTATACAACCGCGCATTAATCGATCGCCTGCGCAGGTTGACTGGTTGAGAGAATAGGATTCGATCAAACTTTCACAAAAAAACTCCTCTTTTCTTTGAATAACTGAAGAAAGGAGGAATAAAGAGGTTACACACCTCGTCTCAGTGATTATAAAAAATAATGGTCTCAGTTCGCGGTCATGAAAAAGCTCGCTAAAGCTCGCATTTTTCATGATCCGCTAACTTCGACCATTATTTTTGATAATCACTGAGACTCGGCATGTAACCTCTACATCACACCCCCCGCGGGTTAGGGGGAAGAATTTACCCGATGCTCCCCAGCATGTCGTAAGAGGCGACTAACGGATTCTGTTTCTCCTTTTACCCTTGTTAAGTGTTTCTTGTATAGAATATAGTCAATGTTTGTAAAGATTTTAGTCAAGCAGTATGTAAGAAATGTTAAGTCCTTTGTACTGGAAACTTGCATTCTCCCAGTAAGGTCATATATTGTACTACGTTGCAAGCCCCTGGAGCAATTTTTTGATTAGTGCTTTTGTGAACAAGAAACAATTAACAAGTGGCTCTATCCCATCTCCCCCCTTTCCCCGTCGTGATATAACCTTGAACGGTTGAAAACGACGTTAAACACCAAATAAATAAAGTAAAGAAAGAACGAATTATCCCGGTACAGTCCTTGCCACGCCCTGTGTTCTTATAGGGACCTGTAGATGTCTTAAGCTTTTGAAAATGTTAATGGGGAATTAAAACAAATTTAATCAGTAAATATTTCAACACTATTACAGAAACAAAACATTGCTGGGAACACAGCACATAAATTGCAAATTTAGACAAAAAGTATTTAAAAGTAGTTGGGAAGATAAGTACTGTGGTTGCTTTCAAGATTGTTAATTTTAAAAAGCAGTAACATTTTTCTGAAAATTAAACTCTCATGTGGATTACATGTCATCAAGTTTTGCTAACTTTCGATTACTTAAAAAGGTCTTGACCTTTTATTTAATTCTAAGGATGATGGTCACAAGATGTGATAACATGTTTATCATTCCATTAATTTACAGTAGCCCAAAACTCTGGACACTATATACCATTCCAGTTTTGTTTTCAGCAATCACTCCAGAGCATAGGGTATATGATTGTTTGTGTAGATGCTGGTTTCTGTACTGAATTCTCAGACCCTCCAGGCCAAGAGAATAACATTAAAAATTATCCATTTCACGGAACAGAGTTGTTGAATGAGCGTTGCGTTTTCTAATATGTATTTCTGTGCAAAATCTTGGTTTGTTTCTGCTGTGCATATTCTTTTGAAGGTTGTGGTATATCACAAAGATTTTTATATATTTATCTTTTGTTAAACTTTTATTCTGAAGCGAAGATCTTATGTTTTTAAGTCAATTTTTAAATGATGTTTTTATTTATGTGATTTGTTTCTATTTTTCTTCACTGCTTTACTTATTGCTGTGTGTATGGTTTGCAATTATTGTGTGTGTTTTTGATTGTTTACAAGAGTATCTGTACTACTACTACTTTCACTACTTTCTCTTGTTTGCTGTTCCGACCTACTTTGAACAAAAATTATGTTCTGTCTTTTATTGACTGAGATGGAATATTTTGTCTTTATGCTTGAATATATACTTAACCTTTGAACAATTAATGCAGTGAATTTATATGTTCAAACAGGTTTTTTTGTTTGTTGTTGTTTGTTTTTTGGGTGTGTTTTTAAGAACTGTTGAATTTGTTTCCAACAGTTGCCCAGTTTCTGAAGTTGCTTGGAAATGAAGGATGTTTTGTCTTCCTCTCTTTCAACTTTTCTTTCCTTCCTTCGTTTGCATGTTTGTCTATCTTTTCCTTTGATTTCACAGAAAAAGAAGCAATACACGCATCTTGAAACGTTTCTATGCTGTCGTCATGTTAATTTTCAAATGTGTGTCACATTCTTACAAACAGACCGACACGGTTGGCCTAGTGGTAAGGCGTCCGCCCCGTGATCGGAAGGTCGTGGGTTCGAACCCCGGCCGGGTCATACCTAAGACTTTAAAATTGGCAATCTAGTGGCTGCTCCGCCTGGCGTCTGGCATTATGGGGTTAGTGCTAGGACTGGTTGGTCCGGTGTCAGAATAATGTGACTGGGTGAGACATGAAGCCTGTGCTGCGACTTCTGTCTTGTGTGTGGCGCACGTTATATGTCAAAGCAGCACCGCCCTGATATGGCCCTTCGTGGTCGGCTGGGCGTTAAGCAAACAAACAAACAAACAAATTCTTACAAACTTATATGATGTTCCCCTCCTTTTCAGATGTTTCTGATTTGAACAGTAATACAACTTACTATATCTTTATGAAGGGATAAATGCACAATGTACATAGTCCTAAACCAGGGTTGAAACATGTCTTAAGGATGTGAACTGCTGATATACTGGTTCTGCCATCGATTAAAAAAATGATTACATAGTTCAGCTGAATCTGCATTTATGTTTGATATTTCTTCTTCCATTGTGTTTTATGTGTGTGTGTGTGTGTGTGTGTGTGTGTGTGTGTGTGTGTGTGTGTGTGTGTGTGTGTGAGTGTGTATGAAACCGAGTTGTTATTTATCGTATAACCAGCTTCGTTGGGCTTAGTCTGCTGTAATACGGCAACGTAATCCCACGAAAAAAACATGAGGGGCGTGCTGACCTAAATCACTTCTTCTTCTTCCGTAGAGGACTGGGTTCTTGCGAACGTCTCAGATCCCTGCGGTGGAGTCACTGTTACCAAGAGTGGCTAGCTCCGGCAAACAGGGAGATTAGAAAGGTGGGGATGTTAAAACTATGTACAGGGGAGAGTGCGTTCAATGGGCTCTCATGCCCAGCTGCAGGAGACTGCTGCCAAGACGGGAGTCAAACGACTCCAGGGAGGGAGCCGATGATGTTAATGTTGGTAACTTATTCCATTCGGAGATGGTGCGGGGGAAAAATGTGTTTGAAAGGGATGGGTGAAGGGCGTACTCCTGGTGCAGCCGGCCAGCTCCCCCTGTTCGAGGGTCAGAGGGAGAGGTGTACGCCGCTGCGGCGATGGCTACAAGTGAGTTTTTGATTTTGTACAACATCACTAGTCGCATGTTTTGACGGCGGGTCTCCAGGCTGTCCCAGTTGAGCATAGTGTTAACGGAGCTAGGGTTCCTGTCTGCACGGTGTACTTGTTGAACGTGCACATACCTAGCTGCTCGTCGCTGGACCTTTTCAAGTGGAGCCTTTCCCTGTTTCACAGAAGCAGGCAAAGGAACACATGCAGTCGCTGGCCCTTTCTCCTTTCGATGCGTTGTACACCTCTTGTTGAGACTGTCCTCCGTTTCTTATACGCTAGAATTGGCGACTGTGGCGAGGAAGTAGTGTTTCTTTGGCAATTCTTGCCGCGAGGAACTCGAGGATTTAGTGAACTGAACTGAACTGAACTAAATTTTACAAGGATTAAAACTTGATGCTAGGCGTTTTCATACAATTTGTTCTTGAGACGCATGGGAAACATACAAACATTCACGTACACACACTAACACACACACACACACTCATTCTCTCGCTTGACTTGGTAAAAGAGATTTCAAATCAGCCATCCGTCACTCACACACACACACACAAACACACTGATTCACACACACACACACACACACAAACACACTGATTCACACACACACACACACACACACAAACACACTGATTCACACACACACACACACACACACACACACACACACACGCGCACACACACACACACACACACCTCGTCGGAAAACGAAGTATGAGTGCCTAAATGGCGAGGGGGGGGGGCCCTGCAGGTAAAAGCCCACTCGTGCAAAACACCAGTGTACGTCGGTGGTCTTGTACCTCATTTGCATGATTTTTTCTTTAATTTAAACCAAAAAAAGATTAATTTTTGAGCTCAGCTTCAACTCAAACACAGCATATGTATCATTAGATTCAAGAAATAATCAATACGATACAATCATTTTTAAATCTGTTCTTGCAATTTCATTTTCAAACAGAATTCAACATCACACGTTCATACTTAGTCGGTGTTCTAAGCTTCCAAGATCAAAACAAATAATAATGCAAAACCATTGTCCGGACGGAGTCAACAGGTGGCTGACCAAACTTCCAATGATCAATTGAAAAATATGGTCGGGGCGTGGATGGATATCACCGGGAAGAATTCACATGTAAAGTTTCACAAAAATGTGTCCAGCAGTTGACTAAATGTAAAAATACAAGTTTTAACCCAGTGGGTCTGGTGCAGATAGGAAAACCCGAAACAATTGGTTTAATTGTTCTCACTCATCACTTCAGAAAAAAACCACTCACTTGCGCATTCTGTAATCAGCGGGGGAAAACATATCAAATATTCACTAGTAATTTGGACTAATGCTTTGGGTGCCGATACAATTTTACAGACAATGTTCACCGTATTAAACTCGGATTTATGTCTATTCGATAAAAGTTATAGGAAGGACATCCATCAATAAATAATGTGTTTACTGAAAATGCTGGGATGGTGGTCTGTTGATGACGTCACACGTACTCTCACAGACTAAATTGAGCTGCATAAAAGCCCTGGGGTTTTTACACCCCCGGTATAGGGGTGTGTATAGGATTCGGTCGATGTGTTTGTTTGTTTGTTTGTTTGTTTGTGTGTTTGTGTGTTTGTGTTCGCATATAGATCTCAAGAATGAACGGACCGATCGTCACCAAACTTGGTGAACAGGTTCTATACATTCCTGAGACGGTCCTTACCAAAATTGGGACCAGTCAAACACACGGTTAGGGAGTTATTGGTGGATTAAAATTATACAAGGACTTGTAGAGGGACATATTCATGGTCAAAGGGAAATAACCATTCTCACTGCCACCAACTGAGAAGGTTATTTCCCTTTGACGGGGGTGTTTTTCCTATCGGAGGAATTTCTTGTTTGTTTAAACGTCCCTTCAACTTAATTGGCTATGCGGGACCTGTGTTGCGAGTAAAAAGCAATTTGGAATGTTATCAACATTAAACCAGATGCTGCTCTTCGCGGGACACGTTCGGAACGTCCTAATGCAGATAATTTATCATAATTTTAAAACTTTCTGGGGGTAATTAAACTAATGTCTCATTTCGGACATCGCAGATTGTGAACACTTTGAAACAACGTTTGCATATCACTCAACGTCCATATCAGTCAGAGAACGACCATATTGAGCTTCTTCTGATGCACTTTTTTTCAAAATGGGGGTAATGGTACGTTTTGCAGATCGGTGCAAAGATGTCTTGGTCACTTGTTTGTTTTTTTAAGATTGTGTGAACTCTGCTCTGCATTGTGTACATTTATGGTTAAAATCGTGTGGATGATCCAGCAAATATCTTTATGTAAATTTAAAAAAAAAACTGATCTAATTTTAGCCCACTAAAATGTCATGTAATTTCTGTTTTGAGCCATATATCACAATAATTCGAATAGAAACACGTCATTCTAACGAAAGCGTAAACCAAGGACTTACAACAGTTATAAACTTTTATAATATAAACCACACAGTAGGTCCTGTGATTGTAATTGATCAATATCGGTCACATACCCGATCCAATTACCCAACCCTCGTTTAGGCTCTTACATCTTCTCCTCTTCTTCTTCTTCTTCTTCTTCTTCTTCTTCTTCTTCTTCTTCTTCTTCTTCTTCTTCTTCTTCTTCTTCTTCTTCTTCTTCTTCTTCTTCTTCTTCTTCCATGGGCTTAGACTCCCACGTTCACTCATGTTTTTAGCACGAGTGGATTTGTACGTGTATGACCGTTTTTACCCCGCCATTCAGGCAGCCATACGCCGATTTCGGGGGATAGGCTCTTATATGATTCTTGGCATGTCATCATATTCGAAAGTCTGTGTCATAAAGTCAGTCCGATAAATGTCTCTACTTTGCACACTTGGTTCAACACACTCTGACAGTTTCAGATGCAATATCCAGCGAAATCGATTTTTTGAGTCAATCGGTGTCTTATGTCTTTAAGCACTGACCAAATATTGCTAAAACGTTCAATGGCTTCCTGTGGGATGCCTGAGGGTTTTAGAGAGCTTTTTTTTCTGACTGCTGTTGTCTCCTTGTATCTTGCAAACCTGTGATGTTTACAGGGCGATTAAAGTATCTCAAACACGGCTCCTGTTGGACTGGGGTTTTTTGCCTCCAAAGGTAATTCAAGTTTTGTGTACACTTGGTTACATTTTATAGGGTTGTACTCTCACTGACGTTATGGCCATCGTACGCAGTGTTCTGGTTCTCCTTTTCCTCCTTTCGAGCGGCCAGGTCGCCGTGGAGACCTTTTTTGCCAATGGGGATGAGTCTGGACCCTGAGCAAAAGTCAGAAAATCCCGCGAACTCATGTTGATCTTCAGTTTCAATCGAAAGGTCTTCTCTGCCTCTCGTCACGTGGGATGGCCCGTTTGATGTTCATTATCTTCATCATCTTGTCTTTCCCCACCAAATTGGAGGGAGCGCAGATTCTCATCAGCTCTTCAACGTTGGCTGACTGCCATCTTGGAATCTCACTCTGCAGCTCACCCAAGGTTTTCTTCGCGGTCTTCTCCATTTTCAGTTGCCTCCATTTCTCCGGCAAACCGTTCATCGTATACAGAAAAGGATTGAGCGCGGAGTTGAGAGGCAGGACAAAAATGGCGACCCACACGTTGACCTCGCCGGGAATAGGAGTGCCATGAGCTGCCAGCAGTCCCATTACACCGATAGTGAACCAGCAGCAGAAGTCGGTCAGGACGATCAGAAACAGACGTCTGGCGATGGTCATGTCCTGCTCTCGTCGCTGTATGCCCGCAGCCCTGCTTGCCCTTCGGACAGCACAGTAGATGATCACCTGCCCGACACCGATGAAGATGAAGATGATAAAGTTCAGAACGATAAAGACGCCAAAAGGGTAGGTCTGTCCCGAAAACTGCTGTCGCGTTATGGGCAGGGGGATACAGATGCCGTTCTCACCGTAGAAGTCCATGCCAGTAATCAGAGGCACTTAAGCCAGAGCAATACAGACCACCCACACTCCACAGCAAGCCACGATGATCCCTTTGCGGGTCAGATGGACACTCTTGTTAAAGGGAAAGCAGATGACCAGAACGCGGTCCAGTGTGATCAGGCAAATCACGAAGGCTGAAACCTCGCTGGACACGAAAGACAGGAAGCCTGCAGTGGTACACGCTGCTGTCTTTCCATTCGTTTTCTTTGACCACGTACACGCCACGAAACTGTGCGTCCGCAACTCCAATCATCGTCATGTAGATCCCCATCAGGAGGTCCGAGGCACACAGGTTCGTCACCAGAATCCTAGATGTTGGTGCTAATGTCTGTGCTCTGACAAACAGCCTGTAGATAAGAACTCCAACGTTACCAACCACTGCCAGTACAGCCACGGTCCACAGACAAACCCTGAAGAAATCTTGGGCCAGCAGGTCATTGCACGAAGACAGTTCATCCACAGGAGGAACGCATTCTGTTAAAGAGGGATGGAAGTACTTGCAGCAGAGCTTGGGTTGATCCGTGTATAACCGTTTAAGCGATGTCATGCCAGACAGAGATTGCTTGCCAAAGCTTTTGACCGGATTCTCCCTTATGTCCAGATATTTGAGTGAAGACAGAGGACTCAATGATTCATTCTCTATTCCCCCCAGACCCACGCTGGTCATGATCAAAGTTATCAGGTTATTAAACCCGACGCGTATGTATCTTTGAGTTATTAACCCAAAAGCAATGTCATAACGCATCAAACTCAGGTTTTTTGTTTTGTTTTTTAGGCTGAAAAACTCCGAAACCTTTTACTTTTCAGTTAAAAATGTGCATGATAGCGTTTTGTCTCGCTATACTAGTATACATGAGATAGTCCTCATGGGTTAATCAGCTGAAACTAAACACAAATAGAGTCTCTCTGCAGCTTTGAGAGTCTATTTTAACAGGGCTGTATTCACGTTTCCTTCAGGAAATTGTTTCTTTTATTCTTGTGTATGTGTTTTACTCCGATACCCCATGAAAAAAAGTATGGGCAGTTTGTTCTCAACTTTTCTCTCCTGGGCTGTAAGCTAAAGACCCTCACAACAAATGTGTGCCAGTTGTCTCCCCTATGCCGTACAACAGCGTCACAGAAAGTTGTGCTGCACCAGTTTCTTCAGACTGTCTCCAGTGTAGCTGACGCTCTCTGTGGGCCAAGAAGTCCCACCTCTGATTCCTCACCACCCCGTCCTCCTCCTTCCCCATGGACTCGACAAGAATCATGGCGATGTCCGCCTTCACTCTCGGCTCCGCGCGCTTCCGTCTCTGCTGCGATGACTTCCCTCGCTCCCGCGTCTCTCCCTTACTTCCTGCACCTGTAGGGGGCTCCTCACTCGCGGCTTGCTTTCCGCTTTTCGTGCCAACGTCACTTCCGGCTCTGCGCGCGTCGTCGTCAGGCCTTCTCTCGGCGTTTGAGGTTCTGCGTGCGGCGTCGTCGGGCCGTCTCTCGGCGTTGGAGGGTACTCTTCGGACTCGAAGGCTTCGTTGCTGATCCCGTTTTCCTTGGCCAGTGCCTTGCGCTTGCGGACCTCCTCCGCGTGCTTTTTGCGCCGCTCCTGCCTTTCCCTCAGCTCGCGCAGCTGTCGCTCGCGGTTGTTCTCCACCTGGTCCATGCGCTGTGCGATTGTCTCCTCCTTGCTCTTCTGGTATTGCGTGAAGTTCTCCAGTGCCGCGATGGCGTCCGTTCGCTCCATCACCTTCAGCTTGTCCAGGCGTTCCTGCTCTCGCTTCTGAAAAACACAGGCAAGGGAGGACTGGGTTATAGCCTATATGATTTAGAATATAAGTTGTATATAGTAATTTATATAATGTAGAATTTGTTTGTTATCTGAACTCCAAAATAGAAACATAAGGCCGTAAAGGCGGTTCTTAATTGAGCTCGAAGTCGACTTCGTGAAGACTTTGCTAAGTCTTTTTTGCAAAACAATCATCGCAGAAGCTACGTGCAGCCAGCTTCGTGAAGAAGATTTCTCGAAGTCAACTTCGACCAATCAATTTGAGGCTTAAATGTGAGGATAGTTAACCCCCTCTCTGCCTTTATTTCTAAAACCATGTCCTTACTTTTAAAGGCATACGAACGCACTCCCGTGTTTACAAAGTGTAGTTTGCCCACAATCGATGTCAAACGCACCATAAGACCATATAATGACGATACGTCACCATGCGCGGACCATAATACATGCATTACAGCTTGTTCTAGCCTCTGAAAAAGTGAGGATGTCAACAAAGCCGCGGTGTTCTCTCCCGATCCCTTGCATCAACGTTACATGTGTTGCCAAATCTATAAATAGGACGATCCAGATCAAAATGAAAATTCAAATATCTCAACATTTAAGGGGTCCTAGACCACAGTATTTTGCAGGGAACTTAATTTAGTCTGTCTCCAGCTGTTGGTAAAGCAATTAGCGTGTATAGTCATCGAGTACATATGGCTTTAACAATCCCTTGCTATGTTCTGAAGAAGTGTGAGTATCAGCCTTCAGTTCTGTTTTCTCTCACCCAATATGTCTCAACTGGCTCTAGCCTTAATCCTTTCCCAATTCCTCAAGTGTGCATCATGCCACTGCCAGAAACATGTATAAACTCCCTGCTGCCTTTGGAATGACAGTTTAGTTGTTCCGTATTTGATTTCATGTAGGGCCTATAATGTAATTATTATTAACGTTGTTCATTGATCGTGATTGGATTGTTATACAGAGGCACTTTTCAAACAGCACGCTCAAGCGAGAAATTTCCATCAAATCATACACACATAAAGCATCTTTCCCGAACACTTCATTAAGATATTATTTTTAATTCACAGCAAATAAAAAAAACACTACAATTTCAGCGGTTCACACAGATAATGAGGCATGCTTTGTCCGTATTAGTTTAGACTAGTGTTAATGAAAAAAAAGGCGCCTTTAGTACTCCATTTCACCACTATCATATACTTTCTGGCTCCGGTTTCAAAAGGTCTTCCGCGATTTTTTGAGTTTTTATGATGGCCCTAAACAGAACGTTTGCAATGGAAGACAAGTATACTACATTCACCAAGCATTTTTGTGTGGATATAATTGAAACCTGCTCTTCTTGAATGTTTTGCTCTTTCTGTATTTCGATACGAATTGCATCGGTCCATTTAGAATGTAATCGTCACCTATACGAGTGTTGCTACTCTGATATCATATTGTTCAATATTGAGGATGAACTCGTAATGAAGAAGATTCGTGGAATATACGCCCCTCTTTTCCAGAACAAAAATCTATTGGCCTTGATCTCGGCTTCCAGTACTTGATAGTTTATCTCAAGCAACGTCTTCAAAGGTTATTAAGTTATGACAGCTTCAGAAAGCACAAAAGACAAAATGTCCGAACCGTTTCTTTGACCTTGACCATGTCGAGCTTGACCTACATTGAGGACAGAACAGATCGCTTTACTACGAAGCAAGTTTCATTATTAATAGTTCATTAGTTCAAGTTTTATTAATAGAATTTGTAACAGTTTTTATTTTTTTTAATTTTTTTTTTAATTTACTATATTAGCATATGTCATGATTGTATTGATTGTATTTATTGTTCAAAATGCCCCCATGGGTTATGGACTAATAAAACTTGAACTTGAACTTGAACTTGCATGAGAATTTGTTTTTGTTTTAAGTTCATTTAAAAATATATATTTAGTAGCTTAAATGTGTTGGCACATGACTCTGATACAAAAAAACGAACATGGAGGCAGATGAACAGACGCTGAGGAGCATAAATGTAAGCTTACAATTCTGCAAACTGCGGTGACACGCGCATGCGCAAGAACAGTACCACTGTAACACGTGGACAAGATGTACGATTAAAAAGCTTGCCTTAAAGCAAGAGTATTCACTCTGTCACCAACCCATACAAACCCGACAGAGTTAGGCACAAAAAATAAAAATAGGTGTGGTTAAGGTAACATAGCCAAAAAAATAGGGTAGGAAGGTAGGCAATCACTTTTTTTTTTTAAACTTTTTTTTCTAATGTGTACAAATTAAACCTACTTGACAGGGAAATAAGTGTGCGACTCGAGCGCTTTCGCTTTCATTGCGTTTTCTGCACTCGGTTTTTGTTTTTTGTTTTTGACAAATGTAATAAAAAGTTATAGGGTCGGCCCCTAAAAATAGGGTAGGTCGGGTTACCGTAACCACACCTTTTTTTTTTTTAGGCCTTATAATATTTCCGAAGTCCGTCAATCGCTCACCTTTCTTCTTAGCTCTGCCCTTTCCAGTTTTTCTCGGATTTCTTCCTTCGTGAGCGCGGCCTTCTTTCCTCTTCTTTTCTCCGACAGTTTTTCTAGCCTTGGAGGAGGCTTTGGAAGCCCGTCCCCCGACGCGTCGACGATCTCAAAGCACATGCCCCCGGAGTTCTCGGCCTTGGGTTTGGTGATGAGTCCCTCCTCCCTCAGGCTCTGCATGATGTGAGCCTCCTCCTGGCGCGCCCGATCCTTGGCGCTGTTCCGTGTGCCCACCTGCACCCCTGTGATGCCCATCTCTGGAAGAAACAAGAGGAGATATGTTAAAGGCTTACCAATGATCTCTTCTTCTTCTTCTTCGTTCATGGGCTTAGACTCCCACGTTCACTCATGTTTTCAGCACGAGTGGATTTTTACGTGTATGACCGTTTTTACCCCGCCGTTCAGGCAGCATACGCCGAGGCATGCTGGGTATTTTCGTGTTTCTATTACCCACCGAACTCTGACATGGATTACAGGATCTTTTCCGTGCGCACTTGGTCTTGTGCTTGCGTGTACACACGAAGGGGGTTAAGTCACTAGCAGGTCTGCACATAAGTTGACCTGGGAGATCGGAAAAATCTCCACTCTTAACCCACCATACAGTGAGTTCCACAGCTTGACTAAATGTAGTAATTTCGCCTTACGCGACTTGTTCTTAGATATTACCACTTGAGTGGGGGAGGGCCGCAAGATGGACGAAGAAATGCATTATCATGTAAATCACCCATTTGTTCGTTGTTGACTAACATGAATGAGCATTGTAGGATTACTTGGAGCCTAACTACCTAAGGTTTCTGCAGCTCGAGAAATCGACATAGGTGGGAATTAACGCAAAATTTAATAGAAGTGGCTGCAGCCGACTTCGGACCAAATGGCCAGTTCTTCATGCACTGAGTGTGTGCTTTTTCGGTGTGTGTGTGTGTGTGTGTGTGTGTGTGTGTGTGTGTGTGTGTGTGTGTGTGTGTGTGTGTGTGTGTGTGTGTTTTAGTTTGCTATTCGATCATAATCAACGTTTTGTCGAAACTAACATATCAACTATTTAAAACAAAACAAAAATCAGTGGTAAGTACACGACCAAAGGAGTATTTATTCAGCAGCCAGCCAGCCACTTGGCGGGGCGTTCAAAGTCTTGAACGGACTTGCCCCAAAATTGTCCACGATTGGAATCCAAAATGCACTGTTGTAGCTACCCGCTGGCCTTACAGGGGTAACGTGTATTGTTTGCCACTCTATGCGACGCACCCCCCACACAATATGACGTCCCACCTTCGGCCAACCTTCTTTATCCCCTAAAGATCCCGACGGCTCTATTGTGCTAAGACCCATGCTGTTTGTCCCACTTATAGGCTTTGGAACTTGTCTTATACTTACAGTAAGAACCTGTGTTACCTGCGACTTGTTATACCTGGGGTTATTAGTGCACATACGTAAGTGTTTTGTCAAGCAAGTGATTATCTCGGCGATTTAAGCAGGGTTAATCTTGTGTAGAGGTGGCTAAGTTCAAACGACTGTAAGGAATTCTCCTTTTAGATAGGCGTTGGCCGTGGTTTTAAAAATCTCTGACGACTTTGAGAATTATCTCCTCTTGTTTCCAGCTCTGATTAAAAAATCTCTCTCTCTCTCTCTCTCTCTCTCTCTCTCTCTCTCTCTCTCTCTCTCTCTCTCTCTCTCTCTCTCTCTCTCTCCCTCTCTCCCCCTCTCTCTCTCTGATCATGCTCGTCTATATTGCCTTTTTGCTCTCTGTGGTGGTGTTCAATGTTTTGTTCTTTATACTGTCGCAAAAGACCAGCTGTAAGGAAAGTTTTTTTCTGGACATAATGCTCTCTCTTGTGTGTTTGTTTTTTCCTCCCAATAACTATGTATTCGTGTGATTCTTTCTTTCTTCGTTCATGGGCTTAGACTCCCACGTTCACTCATGTTTTTAGCACGAGTGGATTTTTACGTGTATGACCGTTTTTACCCCGCCATTTAGGCAGCATACGCCGATTTCGGGGGAACTATTCGTGTGATGAGTTTTAGTAGTAGTTGTAGTAGTAGTTTAGTCCCTCTTTAGGGCGAGGCCCAGATGCAAAAAGGCATATCTATGCCTATTCTTGTTACCCTCGAAAAATAAAGATTTGTCATTCTCTCTCTCTCTCTCTCTCTCTCTCTCTCTCTCTCTCTCTCTCTCTCTCTCTCTCTCTCTCTCTCTCTCTCTCTCTCTCTCTCTCTCTCTCTCTCTCTCTCTCTCTCTCTCTCTCTCTCTCTCTCTCTCTCTCTCTCTCTCTCTCTTTCTCTCTCTCTCTCGAGATATTCTGCAAACGGTTCCCATGTTTGCCCACTTTGCAGATACCCTCACGAAAACGAGCACCACTTTCTTTTTAAGTGTCCAGTATACTCTGATATAAGAGAAACTTACCTAGGAAATGTCTTTGAAATCGGTCAACTAGAAAACTCGTCAATGCAGATACTACTAACACAAAACAAAAGTAGGTTGTGGGCACTCTCCCGGTATACATTTTATGCATTCAGGCATCGACAGCAACTGCTAGGCTAAAATGAATGTGTGTAAATGATTTTCGATCGCTATGTTCCAACCCTTAGCACTGTATTATGCACTTGTTTGTGAGAGAGTATACATTGAATGGAAACTCTACTCCCCCCTTGTACAAACACAACAGTGTGGTTTACAATAAAATTTCTGAGTTCTTCTGAGTTCTCTCTCTCTCTCTCGGTGCACCTTCTCTCTCTCTCTCTCTCTCTCCCTCTCTTTTTCTCTCTATCTCTCGGTGCACCCTCTCTCTCTCTCTCTCTCTCTCTCTCTCTCTCTCTCTCTCTCTCTCTCTCCCTCTCCCTCTCTCTTTCTCTCTATCTCGGTGCACCCTCTCTCTCTCTCTCTCTCTCTGTCTCTCTAGATCTGTCTCTGTCTCTGTCTCTGTCTCTCTCTCTATCTTATACATATATTATTCCATTTGGTATTTATTCTCCGTCTCCTGTCACAGTCACACAAATATGCTGTCCCCCACGGTCACCTATTTCTTGTTGTCATTTCTATCGAATACTACAGTGTGAATATTGCCTGCTAACCTGCACTGAAACAACAGACCCTTTCGCGTGTCTGCAGCGTCTTAGATTCCTGCGATCAGATTAGTGAGGGCTGACGATTAAACGCCACCTAAACCTTTTGTGTTTGTTCGATCGTTCCGTGGGTCTTTCATGCTGCACCTGAAGCCAGATTCAGTCAAGCGAATAATGATTCGATTCGGGCCAAGATTTCGTGCGGGCCTTTTGCATGAAGCGACAGAGTGGTTTGATCGTTACAGACTTTGCCTTTGACACTGTTGTGAACATTTTGCAAGGGAATAAAGAGAAGCTACGCTGGTTTGAACGCTGTATAGTTTGTGTGTCTGTGTGGTCGAATTGTGATTTTGTTGTTGTTGTTGTTGTTGTTGTTGTTTTGTTTGGATGTTTGTTTGTTTCTTTGTTTTTTCCTTTTCTTCCTTTCTTTCTTCTTTCCGCATTCTCTTTCTTTTTTCTTTCTTTTTGTTTTTTTTGATAATGATGATCATTCATCACCCACCATCCTCCTCTCTCTCTTTCTCTCTCTGTCTCTGCAGTCTCTGTCTCTGTCTCTGTCTCTCTCTGTCTCTCTCTCTCTGTCTCTCTCTGTCTGTCTCTCTCTCTCTCTCTTTCTCTCTCTGTCTGTCTCTCTCTTTCTCTCTTACTCTCTCTCTCTCTTCCTCTCTGTCTCTCTCTCTCTCTCTCCGAGTCTCTCTCTCTCTCTCTCTCTCTCTCTCTCTCTCTCTCTTTCTCTCCCTCTCTCTCTCTATCTCGTGACTGGTTTTATTCATAATCTCTGTTAGATTACTGGCACAGACAGACAGAAACACAGACACTAGCTTCACCTTTGATATCAATAATGTTTAGGTGTTGAAACAGGTATAATTAGACAGACCAAAGTAATCAAACTTGTCTTCTGATGTGATTGTACAGATATACACAAGAGAGAAACACACAAGTAACCTTTTTATAAGTTGTATGTGACTCAGACGTGTCTCTCAGGGCCGGACCCAGGGGGGGGGGGGGGGGGGTTCCAGGGGTTCCGGAACCCCACCCCTGGAAAAAGCATGTACCTTGCTTTGAGTGGGGTTTTTTTTTTTACTAGTTTTAGCACCAAAACAATGCTGCTCTTAACCCTCAAAACAAGGCCCAGAATGCACCAGATTGCACAGATTTTAACCGTTTTTCAAAAATTTTCCGGGGGAGCATGCCCCCGGACCCCCCTAGTTCGCGCGCCTGCTTTGCAGGCGCGCGCTTGTGGCTTCGCCACTTCGCTGATTTGCCCCCCCAAAAAAGGAGGAACCCCCCCCTTACAACTCATTTGGTCCGGCCCTGTCTCTTATGCTGGCAGCCAATTGCCATTTCATTTTGCATTCTGCTAATCAGTGTTCTTCCCAATACTAGCTTGGCGGAACCAAAATAGAAACAAGATTCGTATAACATTATTTTGAACACAAATATTCTGATTGCATCTACAGTAATTTTATTTTTTAATTAATCAGACGAATACATTTATATTTTTTATACAATTAACTGGCAATCGTTGTTTTCACCAGCAGTCCGGTATGCTTTATTTGATATCACAACGTATACAGAGGAACTCTGAGTTTTCTCAGACCTTCTGTTCATAATCTCTGTAATGTACCCCCATTTTAAGATTCATCCTTCTACAGACCTTGTTTGTTTGTTTGCTTAACGCCCAGCCGACCACGAAGGTGCTGCTTTGACATATAACGTGCGCCACACACAAGACAGAAGTCGCAGCACAGGCTTCATGTCTCACCCAGTCACATTATTCTGACACCGGACCAACCAGTCCTAGCACTAACCCCATAATGCCAGACGCCAGGCGGAGCAGCCACTAGATTGCCAATTTTAAAGTCTTAGGTATGACCCGGCCGGGGTTCGAACCCACGACCTCCCGATCACTGGGCGGACGCCTTACCACTAGACCAACCGTGCCGGTTCTTCTACAGACCTGAATTTCTCAGATGTTTGGAGGTCCAAAAAGGGGGGGGGGGGTTCCTCTGTATACAATGGGGCAGACACAGAACAAACAATTCTCTGCTGAGCTTTCTTTGTTAGGACAGGTGGAAAAGCTGCCCCACTGTCTTCAGTCACACTGATTCAGTGCGTACTGCAGCACTCACAGACACACATTACAGACACGAGGCACCATTCACACTGTACAAATAACAGACTGGCTTTATCTAAGGGTATATTACGTACATG
>NC_090249.1:57890702-57935702 GCF_037325665.1 Littorina saxatilis
ACGACTGTCACTTCATTTAGTTACTTATTCTGTCACTGACCACAAACTATACGATCAGTTCAAACGACTGTCACTTCATTTAGTTACTTATTCTGTCACTGACCACAAACTATACGATCAGTTCAAACGACTGTCACTTCATTTAGTTACTTATTCTGTCACTGACCACAAACTATACGATCAGTTCAAACGACTGTCACTTCATTTAGTTACTTATTCTGTCACTGACCACAAACTATACGATCAGTTCAAACGACTGTCACTTCATTTAGTTACTTATTCTGTCACTGACCACAAACTATACGATCAGTTCAAACGACTGTCACTTCATTTAGTTACTTATTCTGTCACTGACCACAAACTATACGATCAGTTCAAACGACTGTCACTTCATTTAGTTACTTATTCTGTCACTGACCACAAACTATACGATCAGTTCAAACGACTGTCACTTCATTTAGTTACTTATTCTGTCACTGACCACAAACTATACGATCAGTTCAAACGACTGTCACTTCATTTAGTTACTTATTCTGTCACTGACCACAAACTATACGATCAGTTCAAACGACTGTCACTTCATTTAGTTACTTATTCTGTCACTGACCACAAACTATACGATCAGTTCAAACGACTGTCACTTCATTTAGTTACTTATTCTGTCACTGACCACAAACTATACGATCAGTTCAAACGACTGTCACTTCATTTAGTTACTTATTCTGTCACTGACCACAAACTATACGATCAGTTCAAACGACTGTCACTTCATTTAGTTACTTATTCTGTCACTGACCACAAACTATACGATCAGTTCAAACGACTGTCACTTCATTTAGTTACTTATTCTGTCACTGACCACAAACTATACGATCAGTTCAAACGACTGTCACTTCATTTAGTTACTTATTCTGTCACTGACCACAAACTATACGATCAGTTCAAACGACTGTCACTTCATTTAGTTACTTATTCTGTCACTGACCACAAACTATACGATCAGTTCAAACGACTGTCACTTCATTTAGTTACTTATTCTGTCACTGACCACAAACTATACGATCAGTTCAAACGACTGTCACTTCATTTAGTTACTTATTCTGTCACTGACCACAAACTATACGATCAGTTCAAACGACTGTCACTTCATTTAGTTACTTATTCTGTCACTGACCACAAACTATACGATCAGTTCAAACGACTGTCACTTCATTTAGTTACTTATTCTGTCACTGACCACAAACTATACGATCAGTTCAAACGACTGTCACTTCATTTAGTTACTTATTCTGTCACTGACCACAAACTATACGATCAGTTCAAACGACTGTCACTTCATTTAGTTACTTATTCTGTCACTGACCACAAACTATACGATCAGTTCAAACGACTGTCACTTCATTTAGTTACTTATTCTGTCACTGACCACAAACTATACGATCAGTTCAAACGACTGTCACTTCATTTAGTTACTTATTCTGTCACTGACCACAAACTATACGATCAGTTCAAACGACTGTCACTTCATTTAGTTACTTATTCTGTCACTGACCACAAACTATACGATCAGTTCAAACGACTGTCACTTCATTTAGTTACTTATTCTGTCACTGACCACAAACTATACGATCAGTTCAAACGACTGTCACTTCATTTAGTTACTTATTCTGTCACTGACCACAAACTATACGATCAGTTCAAACGACTGTCACTTCATTTAGTTACTTATTCTGTCACTGACCACAAACTATACGATCAGTTCAAACGACTGTCACTTCATTTAGTTACTTATTCTGTCACTGACCACAAACTATACGATCAGTTCAAACGACAGTCACTTCATTTAGTTACTTATTCTGTCACTGACCACAAACTATACGATCAGTTCAAACGACAGTCACTTCATTTAGTTACTTATTCTGTCACTGACCACAAACTATACGATCAGTTCAAACGACTGTCACTTCATTTAGTTACTTATTCTGTCACTGACCACAAACTATACGATCAGTTCAAACGACTGTCACTTGATTTAGTTACTTATTCTGTCACTGACCACAAACTATACGATCAGTTCAAACGACTGTCACTTCATTTAGTTACTTATTCTGTCACTGACCACAAACTATACGATCAGTTCAAACGACTGTCACTTCATTTAGTTACTTATTCTGTCACTGACCACAAACTATATGGCGATCAGTTCAAACACAACACGACACACGGTAAACTAAACTTGTGTCTCTTATCACACTGGTTACTAGTGCTGTCCCTGTCTTATCGGCACATTTTCAAAACAACCGACAATGCCAAAGCATGTCAGTTTAGAAAAGTGCCAAACGGTGTATTTCAAGCCTCTACCACGGCCACCTAACAAATGCAAGAACGAAACTAGCGCGTAGCCTTTCAAAGGCGACTGTTATGGGTAGGCGGGACCCATTCTGATAATCCTCGCTCCACGGCTATCACCAGAGAATGAGCCGAACTCATTTTGACCTGAGGTCAGGATGAGGCGGGACCCTGATTGGCCGCACAGGGACAGTATCCACGTAAATAGTGCCATTGTTCCGCCGTCGTCAGGCGTTGTTAAGGACGCCGGCACGTCGTTTACTTCAGTTACCTGAGCGAGGGAGATCACTCGCTCGACATTCTACTGCAGTACTGTTGTCGACACTTACAATACAGGTGCTTGAAAGTTGAACGTTATGTAAATTCAGTGTGGAAAATGCAGTCAGCGTTTTTCAGTCGAACGTTAGCAATAACATACTACTTCTTGAGAACAGTTCTTTACGTAGGCCTACTTTTTTCGGGGAAGAGATGGGGATCGAGAGGAGAGACAACCAGAGGGAGATAGATAGGGATAAAAACTGTGATATATACATAAGAAGAAAGGTGGTACAGCTGGTAGGCCCTACTGTTCCTATTTTGTAAGCTGTTATTGTTTTGAATAAGAAGAATTTGAAGAATTGGTTTAATAAACGTGTTAATTCTTGATGATAAATCACATTCTTTGATCAATTAGTATAATTAACAAATCACTTTTATCGAACATAAATAAATCAAGATGTTATACCGAAAAGCGACTGTTTCTCTGTTTACTTCTGTTGCCATTCAGTTGTTGGTGGTGGTGGTGGTGGCGGTGAAGTTGTTTGCTCTCATGCACCGGTACCAGCACCAGGGACAAAATAACCGGTAAATATGTGCCATTTTGTCATCAAGCATACTTTTTAAAGAGGAAGAGAAAGGGAAAAGGGAGAGAAAAGAGAGAGAGGGGGATAAGAGAGAGGGAAAAAAGAGAGAGAGGGGGGATGAGAGAGAGGAAAAGAGAGAGAGAGAGGGGGGATGAGAGAGAGGAAAAGAGAGAGAGAGAGAGGGGGGGTGAGAGAGAGGAAAAGAGAGAGAGAGAGAGGGAGGGGATGAGAGAGAGGAAAAGAGAAAGAGAGGGAGATGGGATGAGAGAGAGAGAGAGAGAGAGAGACTTTGACTTTTGGGAGAGAGAGGGAGGGATGATGAGTGAGAGGGAGGGAGGGACGGAGGAAGAGAGTTAGAGAGAGAGCGAGAGAGAGAGCGAGAGGAGAGAGAGAGAGAGGGGAGAGAGTGAGAGAGATATATGGGGGGAAGAGGGAGGGAGAGAGTTAGAGGGATATAAGGAGAGAGAGAGAGAGAGAGGAGAGAGAGAAGGAGACTGAGAGGGGAGAGAGAGATATATAAGGAGAGAGAGGAGAGAGAGAGAGAAGGAGAGAGAGAGAGAGAGACTCGAGAGAGAGAGAGAGAGAGAGAGACAGACAGAGAGAGAGAGAGAGACAGAGACAGAGACAGAGAGAGAGAGAGAGAGAGAGACAAAGAGAGAGAGAGAGAGAGACAGAGAGAGAGAGAGAGAGAGAGAGAGAGAGAGAGAGAGAGAGAGAGAGAGAGAGTGGGGGTGGGTGGGGAAAGAGAAGACAAAAACAAAAACAGCTTTCGATCCAAGTAAGAGTGACAGGCACCATATACAAATACACCCAGTCTTGGACCGTGGCTACACCGCGGTCAAGCTCTTGTGCTATCCACTAATCGATCAGACCATGCCAAGCGCTCAGCGTTCGATCGGACAGGAGATTACAATCACGGGTCGTGACCCCTTAGGCGGTTTGCTTTGAGCATTAAACTGAATGACTGGTTCTTTGTTTCGACATGCAATGTCCGAGGTCTGAAAAGTTTAGTCTTTTGTCTTTTTCTTTGTTTTTCTTTGTGAAAGTGAAGCTGCTTCTACTGCTGTGGTGTTGTTGTTGTTGTTGTTGTTGTTGTTGTTGTTGGTGGTGGTGGTGTTGTTGTTGTTGTTGTTGTTGTTATTGTTGTTGTTGTGACTGACTGTTTCTTTGTTGCGTTATACAATGTCCAATGACATTATTTTTTTCTTTATCAAAGTTAAGCTGTTCCTACGGGAAATTGTGAGAGGATTACGCCTACAGATACACAGACCCAGATACAGGCACAGATACACAGATCCAAACACAAACAGACGCAAGTACACGGACACACACAGACACAGACAGACTGACAGACACACACACACACACACACACACACACACACGCGCGCGCACACACACACACACACACTGACACACACACACGCACACACATATACACACACACACACACACACACACACAGGACGACACAGACCAGTGGAAGGACGGACAGGCAAACACGCTACCGTCACCACCACTTCCATTGCTATTTTTATATATAAATATTTTCAAAGTGTTCAGTACTGGGCCGTTTGGTTGTTTTATGGACTTGGTTTTTTATCCGTTTGTGCGGTTGTTCGTGTTTCCACTGGGGGCAGAGAGAAAAAAATAATGGAAAAGATCATCAAAAGTAGGCCTATTCTCACTATATAACAAACAATTGTTCCCCCTTTTTTTCTTTTTTTTTCTCCCCTTCATCTTTTTCAGGATACGTGAAAATGCTTAGACCATCAGATCTGAATCCATTAATTGTTTTGTCGACCACTTCCCAAGCTCTTTCCAATTAACCCAGATTATAAAGCCACTCGAGGCAAGAACCTGTGAGAGGACTGCATGTTTAATGACCTGGCAGCCATAAAGTCTTGGGCGTCAGAATAAGAAATGAACTTGGTGAGTCAAAGTTGGAACACGGGCTCGGGACTGAATAAAGTTGAAACTGCTGTTACTGTACGTGTCTCCTGTTTGGGATAAAGCAACACAATTTGCAAGCTATTAATTGACCCCACTGAAAACAAACAGACAAAATAACTGAATAACTTAAATAAGCGAAGAATGAATATATAGATCCATTAGTTTGATAAATAATCAATCAATCAATCAATCAATCAACCAATAAATCAATTAATCAAACAATCAATATTGAAAAATCAGCACACACAAAAACAGACGATTTTGATATAAGCACTCACACGGTCACGTGTCCTAGCGCGTGCGCCACACACACAGACACACATACACACACAAACACACACACACACAGACACACACACAGACACACATACACACACACACACACACACACACACACCCACGGACACTGACATACACACTGACACACACACATACACTGACTGACACACACACACGGGCCGTGACACACACACATACATATACACAAACAGGCACACGCACACACATATAATCATACGCACGCACGCACGCACGCACGCACACGCATATGGTACACGCGCACGCACAGGTTCGATAAACTGAGGAGCAAACACAAATGTCATTTAAAAATCATTGTTTCAAAGCGGGTTCAGCTGACTGCATGAAATTTAGCTGTCTCACAACAGAACACTGAGAAACGTATACGGTGCAGAAGAACTTTTGTTTTATAGTCGTCTTGGCTGTTCATATATGTGCACACCTTCTTCAATGTACACTCCTGCCCGTGCAAACAAGTTCGGGTCACCGTCTCAAATATGGCCACTATTTTATATGGGATAAGACCGTGGCACTTGGAGACATTCTTAAAATCACTGTGCACTGTGGGAGTTTTTTGTCGAATCAAGTTAAGTTAAGAAATTAATTCATCAAAACTAAAATTCCATCTCATTACAGCAAGCAGCCAGGGTGTTGAATTTTGGAGTGTCCGTTTCTAAAAACAAAATAAACAAAATTTTAAAAATGTAGACTGAAGAGAACAGACGTATGCAAAAGCCTGACCTCGAAGTTTGTCATCATTTTCACGAGTTTTCATTCACAAGCACCTGGGAAATAAATCTCATGTTCCCCATGCAATAAATCCCCGGTTACCATAGTTGCAGGAAGCAGGTTATACATGAATAATCACTGAAAAGCAAACCCAATAGAAACGCTCGGGGATTCTTCGGCTCTTTTCATTGGCGTTTCCCCAGACCTAAACTGACAGACGACACGACACTGCTTTGCAAAGTTCCAAAAACGAACTGGCAAACTGGCAAAAGTAAACAAAAAACAAAACTACTTCATGAAAGGTCATAAATTCATCACAAGCAAATGAAACCTACCGATATGTTTTGTCTTCTTACAAAGTCATGGAGTGCGTGTATCTGTGTTTCGATACACAGACGTTCGGAGAAACACGAACTTCAAGTTCAAGTCAAACCTGACACACACATTTTGACCCGTGCACAAGACGTTGCATCGATAAACCGGCGAAGCGCAAATAAGAAATAATAATAAAAGCAAAGAAAATAGCAACAAGATATGCCAAACATCTAACAAAGCCGAGCACTCAGAATGACAGGTCTATTGAAAAACAAAGAGGCACTGAGTCGGAAACAAGATCGCGATTCTTTTTTTCGCTGCACGACGCAAATCTTCTGTGACCTTTGACCCAACGTAGCTTCCACATTCGATCACTAACTCGGCTTTAATATTTACAACTGAAACCCGAGGGGGTGGAATACCGAGATGAACCTACAGAACTGTGCATCCTCAAACCTGACATATTCATCCCAACATTTTATGAACTCAAAAACACAAAAAGTTGCTTTCACACGCAAGCTTTGATTGCCAGTGGTTATAAAAACGGAACTCGTGTGGTTATCAAAACGGAACTCGTGTTTCAAAGCATGGCTCCCTGTGTTGATTGTGCACTTATTTTCTCACTACCAAAATGATGACAAAAACGATGTTTGGTGGTTTGTTGTCAGACCAGCTTTTTTGTCGGTCCTTGGGGGGCGGTCAATAAATATGAAACAAAAGTCGATATGCCCCCCAAGCGACCGACAAAAAACGGCTGGTCTGTCAACTTGAACAACCCATCAAACATCTTATAATGTTCGCCTGTTCATTCGTTCGTTTATTTCGTTCCTTGTTTTTCCTTGTTTTCTTTTTTTTCTTCTTTCCTTTCTTTCTTAATGACTTTGTTTATTTGATTGTTGAGTTTTCTTTCTAACGGTTCTTTCTTTCATTCTCGGTTCAGTCTTTCTTTTTCAGCTTTCATCCCTCCTTTTTGAACGAGCTATTGTGATACAATCAGGAGGCATTCTGCTTTTTAAAAAGTCTACTTTGCGGACTGTTTACACCCGATGACAGTGTCACGCGTACAAACAATTTTTATTTAGTTTGTGGCCAGTCGTATGTACAGTCTCTCATTCAAGGTTTCTTCCGCAGGCGCAGTGGTAAGTTTTGGTTTGTACCAAGGGACGTAACTCTCTTGGGATAACTCCGCGAAAACTCGTGTCGGCGATGAAAAGTTGGCACACTTGTGTTATCTCCGTGTCATTCTCCTCAACTACGAATGTCATTGTGCTGCGTTGAGCGGCCATGCTTTAACGTGTGAAGCTGTTTTCACATGCACGGTAAGCTGGGTCTGGTTTTTTTTTCTTGCTGAAAGCGTGGTTTGTTTTTTAGGAGGATTCTTGGCTGCGCTTTCGTTTTCATTGTTGTCTGTGTCCGCACTGCCATTTTTGAGATGGACCCTGCAGGGAGAATATTTAGGAGGGCGAGGAGCAGGAGCAGTAGTGCTCGGACCAAGATGGATATATTCACCATTAATGTTAGTGGAATCGGTAGAATTCAAGAACAGTGAACATTCTGCATTAGAAGAGAATAAAAAAAACGCATTTAGCTGGACATATGTGACGTACGTGATTGCGTGAAAAATTAACTGTGGTCAACCGAGCTGTGAAGTTGCACGAAACATGCGACTCGCGTAAACTGTTCATGGCGCTATAGTTTTGTGGCTAGAACCACAGGAGTGTGTATCAAAGCGTGTGGCCGAGACAGGTCAATCGATCATTCGGTTGTATTGCGTACTTTGTCATTGTTTTGGAAGGGTGCCAACTATCATTACTATTACCATTAATTAGCTGACATTTACAGGGTTACATTAATGAACAGGGAAAACCGAAAAGAAATGTTTTGTTGTTAGTTTTGTGTATGTTGTAACTGTATGTTGTTGTTGTTCACCTGCACGCTTGATCAATGTACATCATGGATCTGTTTACAGTGCAAGATGGACCTGAACACTGATCAGCCCATTACTGAGAGAACAAATCCGCTATCAGCAAATATTGACATTCTTGCGCCTCTTGGTTAGTCACAAGTTGTGTGTGTGTGTGAATGTGTGTGCGTGTGTACATGTGTGTGCGTGTGTGTGTGTGAATGTGTGTGCGTGTGTACATGTGTGTGTGTGTGTGCGTGTGTGTGTGTGCGTTATAAGATCAGAACCCAAAAAAGTTGTGCCTTTGTGTCAAGGAATGATGTATGTTTATAATAAATGTATTTCTATCCTAGCACCACAACCAGGCATGATATTGCTGCCAGGCACAAGAAAATAGGGCAAACCTTGTGCAGTACACTTAGCTGTGTGATAATGTTGGACTTCACTATTTTGCAGACATAGTGTCTACACTTCAAGCTTGCGATGAAGAGATATTCAATGGCTGGCGCGACTTTCAGGTACGCTCTTACATTAATTATTCGCCTTGATTCCAGATAAATTTTGAAAGTATGTTCCAAGAATTCTATTTTTATGAGACCTTTTGACAACCTAATAATTTTGCAGGCAACAATTGAATCTCAATGTGTCTGAGAAATGTATTACCTTGATTTGAAATAAGAACAAATGATACCATTAGATGTAGAGTAGTTAAAAATGAAAGGAAAAAAACAACTCCTGACAGTAAACAGAATCACTAAGTGTAAAAGATATGGGTTTTTTTAATCACCTAGATGTCAACTGGATTGGTTGATTTTTAAACACTTTTGAATGATATAATCTTTAGTGAGTACATTTTTCTGTCCGATGTCGGTCTCTCTCTCTCTCTCTCTCTCTCTCTCTCTCTCTCTCTCTCTCTCTCTCTATCTATCTGTTGCATTTTCGTATTTAAAAAACAAAATGGTGGCTTACAGTGGAATATGACTTTGTACACTTCATTGGGGTGTGCACGTTAAAGATCCCACGATTGACAAAATTCCTGGCAAAATTGTATAGGCGTAGATAAATAAATGTCCACCAAAATACCCGTGTGACTTGGAATAATAGGCCGTGAAAAGTAGGATATGCGCCGAAATGGCTGCGATCTGCTGGTCGATGTGAATGCATGATGTATTGTGTAAAAAAATTCCATCTCACACTGCATAAATAGATCCCTGCGCCTTGAGTCCGAGTCTGAAGATACGCGCGCGATATAAGACTTCATATATATAATCAAATAAGTTACCATGTTATACTTATTTGTTGCAGGGCTTATTTGATGAAAGGATCCAAAGTAACCTTTCAAAGATTATGGAAGTTGCTGTGGATGTCCTGAACGTTTGTGTTAATTTTCCTCAAGCTTTATAATGAGATTATCTGATCAGGCCTTTTTACATTTAGTCAAATTTTGACTAAATGTTTTAACATAGACGGGGAATCGAGACGAGGGTCGTGGTGTATGCATATATGTGTGTCTGTGTGTGTGTATGTGTAGAGCGATTCAGACAAAACTACTGGACCGATCTTCATGAAACTTGACATGAGAGTTCCTGGGTATAATATCCCCACCCTTTTTTCTCATTTTTTTGATAAATGTCTTTGATGACGTCATATCCGGCTTTTTGTGATTGTTGAGGCGGCACTGTCACGCCCTCATTTTTTAACCAAATTGATTGAAACTTTGGTTAAGCAATGTTTGACTCAGTCCGGACTTTGGTATTGCATTTCAGCTCAGAAGCTTAAAAATTAGTTAATTAGTTTGCTCATTAAAGTTGTCATTAAAAACGATTTTTCACTTACAGATTAAACAATTATTGCATTGTATTCCTCGTTTTCTCCTGAATTCAAAAATATAAAGATATGTTATGTTTACTTGAAAAACGCGCTCAGAATTAAAGAAAATAGGTCGAGTATAATGTTTGCATGCTTCGCGGAGACGAGCGTGACCCGTCTCGGTGTTCGGGGAAGTTTAGCCGAGACTATCTGAATGTAGTCTCGGCGATGACTGGTGTTTATCTTTCAGTTTGATACCTACAGATTGACTAAATGTGTTTATATCGCTTCACGCGACTTGTTTTTTACATTTAGTCAAGTTTTGACTAAATGTTTTAACATAGAGGGGGAATCGAGACGAGGGTCGTGGTGTATGTGTGTGTGTCTGTGCGTGTGTGTGTGTGTAGAGCAATTCAGACTAAACTACTGGACCGATCTTTATGAAATTTTACATGAGAGTTCCTGGGTATGAAATCCCCAGACGTTTTTTTCATTTTTTCGATAAATGTCTTTTATGACGTCATATCCGGCTTTTTGTAAAAGTTGAGGCGGCACTGTCACACCTTCATTTTTCAATCAAATTGATTGACATTTTGGCCAAGCAATCTTCGACGAAGGCCGGACTTCGGTATTGCATTTCAGCATGGAGGCTTAAAAATTAATTAATGACTTTGGTCATTAAAAATCTGAAAATTGTAATTAAAATTATTATTTTATAAAACGATCCAAAATTACTTTTATTTTATTCTTCATCATGTTCTGATTCAAAAAACATATGAATATGTTATATTCAGATTAAAAACAAGCTCTGAAAATTAAAAATATAAAAATTATGATTAAAATTAAATTTCCGAAATCGTTTTAAAAACAATTTCATCTTATTCCTTGTCGGTTCCTGATTCCAAAAACATATAGATATGATATGTTTGGATTAAAAACACGCTCAGAAAGTTAAAACGAAGAGAGGTACAGTAAAGCGTGCTATGCAGCACAGCGCAACCGCTACCGCGCTGAACAGGCTCGTCACTTTCACTGCCTTTTGCACTAGCGGCGGACTACGGTCATTGTGAAACAATGCAGTGCGTTCAGTTTCATTCTTAAGTTCCACAGCTTGACTAAATGTAGTAATTTCGCCTTATCTGAATGTAGTCTCGGCGATGACTGGTGTTTATCTTTCAGTTTGATACCTACAGATTGACTAAATGTGTTTATATCGCTTCATGCAACTTTTTTTTACAATGTCACCTAGCTGTTCCTTCTTGTGTGTGGGCGTCTTGAAAAATATAAGATTTCTAATTCAAAAAACAAAAAAAGGTAGGTTGTTGGAACGTTTGTTATTGAAAAAACAATACATTCACAAATATATCGACCCAACGGTCTTTTAAGTGCACAGACAAACAATAACGAAAACTTATCTGGCAGATTTTTTCTTCCGCCTGCCACGAAGCTGCAAGTGAATGAATGATTATATGACGAAATGAGTGACGTAGACAGGGAATGACGTCAGCGTAAAAAAAAATAAAGAGAGAGAGAGAGAGAGAGAGAGAGAGAGAGAGTGTGAGTGTGAGTGAGTATGTACGCATGTGGTTGTATGTGACTTGTAAAGACAAAATAGAGAGAGCTAAGATTTCTAAGATTTTTAAGGTTTCTAAAGCTTTCATCAGAATTTTTTAAAAAAAATTTGTAGTTGAAGCAAGACAAAAAGCAGGAGGAAAGTAGTGAGAAGAACTGTTGCATTTTGCAGCAGGTTACCAGAGCATTCTAACTTAATTCTTCGCATATAAGTCAGAGAGAACAAGAAATGATTAATGAGAACATTGTTTTACTCTTCAGGATGCGGACAGATCAGTAATAATCTTCAGTGGCTGTGGTACCTCTGGAAGACTGGCATTTATCACAGCGGTAAGCTGACTACTGATTTGGTTTTTCATTTTATTAGAACTTAAGTGACAGGGTGTGGCAGTAGTCTCCCTTTCATTGCAGCTGCTCTGCGGAGTTGTCTGCCAGCCTTGAGCATGAGCTATTTTTAGCTCTATGTTTTATGTATGTCTTGCTAAAGCTGAACATTTTTACAGTCTCATGCAGTACCTGTACACACCAGGCTGAACTTGTAAGGTACATATTTTTAATTTAGATCAAATGTCATTCTTAAAAAAATAAAAATAAATTAAAAAAATTGTGCAATGCAGCTAGGCTGACTTTTTGTAATTTTGTTCATTTTTCAAAGCTTGAAATTTTCTTAAATTTTTCTGCAGTATAAATGTTCCTTGACCTTGGGCTGTTTCAAATTTAGATAATTATTGTGTAGCTACAGTAAAGGTAAAACAGCAAAGGGGTGCAATTGCATTAACAAAGATAAGAAAAGTAAATTGGATGTTGCCCCTCAGGCTTCATAAGTACTGAAGGTTTGGGCTTTCCTCAAGCTTTATAATGACATTATCTGATCAGGCCATGTTTTACAATGTCACCTGTTCCTTCTTGTCTGCATGCATGTGTCTTGAAAAATATAAGATTTCTGAAGCTTTCATCGGACCTGTGAGTATACTATAATGAATGGTACCTGTGTGTTGTAATTAGGCCAACAACAAAAAAAAGTCTGTTTACGGTAACCCGACCGACCCTATTTTTTTCGCGCGACCCTAGACTTTTTTTTGGCATTTGGGGGGAAAAAAAAAGAAGAAAAAAAATAAAAATATCCCAACCTACCGACCCTATTTTTTTGGCCTATGTTACCGTAAACAGACCTATTTTTTTTTTGGCCTTATGAATTTCCTTTCCAACAGCGAACATTCAACAGTCACCTGAGACACCTGGGCATCACGGAGTGCTATCAGTACATCATGGCCGGGGGAGACAGGTGAGTCATCTTCATTTTCTTCTTCTTCTGCATTCATGGGCTGCAACTCTCACATACACTTGTGTTTTATGCACAAATGGCTTTTTACACGTATGGCCTTTTTTTACCCAGCCATTTTTGCAGCCATATGCTGCTTTTGGGGAAAGCGCGCTGGGTATTTTTTTGTTTCTATAACCTACTGAACTCTGACATGGATTACAGGATCTTTTCCATGCGCACTTGGTCTTGGGCTTGCGTGTACACACGAAGGGAAATAAGGCACTAGCAGGTCTGCTCCCAAGTTGACTTGGGAGATTGAAAAAATCTCCACCCTTAACCCACCAGGTGCTGGTCCATGGGCTTCCAACATGCAACTTTCCGCATGAGATTCCGGCGTATTATCCACTCGGCCATTGTGCCTGTCAGATCCTGACTGACTGGACTGGACTGGACTGGACTGGACTGGACTGGACTGGACTGGACTGGACTGGACTGGACTGACTGACTGACTGACTGACTGACTGACTGAACATCCTGACTGACTCATTTATTTCACATCCTGACTGACTCATTTATTTCACATCCTGACTGACTCATTTATTTCACATCCTCATAGGCCTCTAATTCTATCAGCTGGGACATCTAATGGTGATGATGATATTGAGTGATGCAATTATTGTCAACTCTTTGAAAGTATAACTGTGTTTATTATATGAACCAATGGGCGGGGATGTAGCTCAGTCGGTAGCGCGCTGGATTTGTATCCAGTTGGCCACTGTCAGCGTGAGTTCGTCCCCACGTTCGGCGACAGATTTATTTCTCAGAGTCAACTTTGTGTGCAGACTCTCCTCGGTGTCCGAACACCCCCGTGTGTACACGCAAGCACAAGACCAAGTGCGCACGAAAAAGATCCTGTAATCCATGTCAGAGTTCGGTGGGTTATAGAAACACGAAAATACCCAGCATGCTTCCTCCGAAAACGGCGTATGGCTGCCTAAATGGCGGGGTAAAAAACGGTCGTACACGTAAAATTCCACTCGTGCAAAAAACACGAGTGTACGTGGGAGTTTCAGCCCACAAACGCAGCAGAAGAAGAATATGAACCAATTTTTTTGAATTTGAAACAGTTAAGTAACTTGTAATAGCTTACTCAGTTACCATAATACTGTGGAACCCGCCTTTTAAGACTCCCCTATTTAACACCCCACCGTATACCACTCTTCGTCTTCTTCTGTTGTTTGCAGATTGGTCAAATTGTGAGTTGGCTTTGTAGGACCACTGTGCTGCCCTCGAGTTGAGGTCTTTGGCCAACAGCTTTTCTTGCATGACTACCATCAGCTTTTTAATTGTTAGTCATTTATATTGATTCTTAATCTTTCATGTTAGAAAATGATTGACCATCTGTGTCTGCAGGGCTCTGTTCACCTCACAGGAAGCAGTGGAGGACGATCCTCTTCTTGGCGCCAAAATCCTGAAGCAGGTAATACAGCAATGAAAGCATTTACACTTTGTGTACACGCTGGCTGTGACTGGGTTGAAGCATTTACTTTGCCACACACTTTGTTTGAAGGTTAAACCACCTGACTGTAAGCAAGTGTCACACTGGTGCGTCAAAAGGGAGCCTACTGTCACTGTTTGACCTGGCTTCAATAAAGTGCCTTTCCAAATCCAACAAAATTGTTAGATTCTAGGACACTCACCAAAACTCAAGACACTCATGCTTATCTTCTGGTTATTGTTCAAATAATAAGCATCAGGTTTTATATTCATCGGATCAACTCAAACATTATATGTTATTTGTATTGTTGACCAAAATATGACATTTGACACAGATTGAGACAGTCAGTGTTCCTCGGAGACCGCGCCAGCGGTCGAGGTGAACAATGACTGTCGAGATCTGTATCAAATGTCATATTTTGGTCAACAATACAAATAACATTTATTTATCGATCAACTTTAGTTAGAATTCCTTTTACTTTTTACGATTGAACGCAAGCAAACATGCACTCCGAGGTTTTGTCGGACTCTGACGTCACATGGCTCAAAGAAGTCAAATCCAATGTTTAATCGATACATTCAAATATAACGATTTGATTATATTTCCAAATGTATTGTTTCAGTTAAGTGAAGACAAAGTGCGGGTGTTATATTTTGGAATCACTTGCGGCCTGTCTGCACCGTTCATCGCTGGACAACTCGACTACTGCCTCAAGCACCTGGACAGATTCACACCTGTCCTGCTCGGCTTCAACCCAGCACACCTGGCAAGGTGAGTTTATAATTATAAATAATGTTGTATGAAGTTTAGTTTGACACAAAAAGGTGAGAGTGCATCCCACTGACTTTGACAGTCTGCCATAACACTTTATAGGAAGTCTTATATCGCGCGCGTATCTCCAGACTCGGACTCAAGGCGCAGGGATCTATTTATGCCGTGCGAGATGGAATTTTTTACACAATACATCACGCATTCACATCGACCAGCAGATCGCAGCCATTTCGGCGCATATCCTACTTTTCACGGCCTATTATTCCAGGTCACACGGGTATTTTGGTGGACATTTTTTATCTATGCCTATACAATTTTGCCAGGAAGATCCTTTTGTCAATCGTGGGATCTTTAACGTGCACACCCCAATGTAGTGTACACGAAGGGACCTACACACACATACACCACCACCCTCGTCTCGATTCCCCGTCTATGTTAAAACATTTAGTCAAAACTTATAAAATAGCATTCAAATATAACGTATAAAATGTAAAATAGCTGTGATGTGCATTTTTTTTATAATGTTCGCTCGATGTGACACTTTTATCTTCAGAAAAAAATGCGCATCAGAGTTCAAAATCACCAGAAAACCTATATTGGGATCTATGAATGAACTTTATTTTGAGATTGAAATTCTTCCAGAACAGTCTGTCTTATGGATGTAGAAAGCAAAGCATGCTTCCTGTTTAACACTTTCGCGACAGGACGCTGATAAATCAGTAACCGCGCTGACACGCTCATGGACGGGACACGCATTTTTCAGTATCAGTCATACAAGGTACAAGACTCGTGATTGCTTCCCGGTTTTTGAAGATTGCAATAAATTGAGTTGTTTCCCTTGATACACGTGGTTTTCTCTTCCGGCTTGATCAAATTAGTGCAGATTTGCGTGGTGTTTTCGAACAAAAAAAATGAATCGAAGGCGAGCCTTGTCACGGGAGGAGATTCTCCGGATTTTGGATCTTGAGGATCCTGTAGATCATGATACATCGTGTCGTTTTAGCCTCAAGAAAGCGATAATAGCAGTGATATTGAGGAAGAAACAGTCCCGTTGTTGCTAGTACGAGTCGGCAAACTACACGTGGTAGGGGGTGATACTGCTAGACGAACATGTATCTCGGAATCGTGCAGGAGCTATGGGGGCGTGGCAGCACTGATAACAATGGATGGCTGGAGCCTTCTAATCCTTTTGGAAATGTTCATAGGTGTACAGTTGGTACTTTGTTGTGAAAATGTGACTTATATTCAATATGGATTACCTAGACATCATTTGGTGAGTGTTACAGTTTTGTTTCATTTGAGTCAGGATGCTGTGAGTGAATGCGTGATTTGCTTGTTTTTTTCTTTGTACTGTCTCCTTATTTCTGTGTACAATGTTAACAATATTTCAGCTAATTCATAGGTTTTACACCTTGTTTGGTTATAACATTATTTATAATACTTTTTTTTTTAAATAACTTTTAAAAAAAGCAGTGGAAAATAAAACACACACAAAAAAACGTTAAAAAACACAAATTATCCCCCTTTCACCCCCCTTTCACCCCCCTTTGCTAAAACAAATCGCGTGACAAACTTATAAATAGCACGACTGAACTGGGCATCCATTTTTGAATTAGTACACAAAATTTGGTGGTGATTGGACTTAATTCAAGCTTGCTAGACAGATTTCTTTACAGTTATTGATTTTGGGGAAGTTTCTTGGTGGCAAGCTTGGGCAGGCAGGACGTTAACGCCGTGGCAGTGATAGTCACAATAGTGTTAAAAGTATTCAGGACAGATAGTAAGCATTATATACTCATGTGCCCATACCTTGAATTTTTCTCTTTTCATTTGCTTTGTTTTTCAGAAACATGCCAATTGAAAAGTGGGACAAAACTTTTTTACAAGGTAAATCAGTTACTGTTGAATCTCTACTAATTTTTGTTTGTCGTATTGTCCAGAAACAGTTACCGTATTGTCCAGAAACAGTTACCTTTGAATCTTATATTTAAAGCTTTCTGTTTATTTTATACCAAATTTAAAATCAGAATGTGCGTATAACATACAAGAAATATGATGCATTGTGACAGTATTCTATAAAGAAAGAAACGAATAAATATTATTGATAAGTCATTATGTTTGTTCTTTGTTAGTTCTGAATGATTTACATGTTGTGGTTATTTCTCAATATCTGTAAAAATTATAAAAAGATGTTGAACTGTCCTTATGTGAATGGCTTACCCATTGGTTTTTTTACCAGTGTTTGTGCATTATGAGTTGAGATAACTGATTGCAGTTGTTCAGCGTCTGGAGGAAGCAGAGGCCAAAGGTCAAGGCTTTATCCTGAACCCTGTGGTTGGGGTGAGCACAGCAGTTTTTCTCTATCTAATTCCTCTTGGTTAGTTTGTTTGTTTGTTTGTTTGTTTGCTTAACGCCCAGCCGACCACGAAGGGCCATATCAGGGCGGTGCTGCTTTGACATATAACGTGCGCCACACACAGGACAGAAGTCGCAGCACAGGCTTCATGTCTCACCCAGTCACATTATTCTGACACCGGACCAACCAGTCCTAGCACGAACCCCATAATGCCAGACGCCAGGCGGAGCAGCCACTAGATTGCCAATTTTAAAGTCTTATGTATGACCCGGCCGGGGTTCGAACCCACGACCTCCCGATCACGGGGCGGACGCCTTTTGGTTAGTTTGCATAGTTCACTGTGGCAGAGAGGTTAGCCCTTTATCTTTAAAAGAAAAAGTTGATTTAAAGGATTGTGATGTGGAAGTGGTGAGATGGCTTTGTTGGGCTGTTTGACCACATGTAACACCAAACATGCTTTTGTTCTATCAATGTTCAAGCAAGACATGGAGTGAAAAGATTAATCCCATTTGAGTTAAGTTTATTTCAACTTCAATCTGTAAAACATTTTTAGCTTAAGTTGATAAATTATGGTATTTTGATGTTTGGTTCCTTTGATGAAAGGACACCTCCCAGTTAAGGACACTTCCTATAGTCCCTGTCTCTATGATCTTACCAGTCATGACAGGGTACCCGCACTGAAGGGACACTTTCATCTAATCACAAAAGTGTCCTTTAATCGCAGGTACCACATGTTGTGACTAAATTATATGATTCAGAAACCTGACATTTTTTCTTTAGTGAGCAGCAGTCATTGGTTTTCATGCCTTTACCCTATTTACCATGCTATTTGCACAATGCTGTTTTTCAGAGCAGCAGTCATTTGCTGTCTTTACCGTATTTTCACTGTCCTGTGTTTCAGCCAGAGCCCATCACAGGGTCCAGTCGCATGAAGAGCGGCACGGCCACCAAACTTCTGCTGGAGGCCGTACTGATGCCTGCTCATGCCAAGAGCTTCATGCACACCAAACTGGGGTATATAATTAAAGCCAGCAGAATACAGAATATTTTATTTTCAACACGAATTCCCAAACTTGGGCAATAAAATATTCTGTATTCTGTAGGTTCAGTTTTAACTTGTATGACACGTTACAAACAGATTCTACATAGCACAACTATAAAGAAGGTTCCAGTGTTCTTCTCATTTTGACCCAGGGGTATAGAAAAATGAGGTTAAATTTACAGTCATTATGAACAGAAAATCGGAAGAAATCAAAGTCTTCTAGATGGGGAAGGCTTAAATTGGAGAGGGGGGGGGGGAGGTCTTAAAAGAAGGTTCAACTGTACTTCTCTTTGCCACCACAGCATCAAGGATTACCTGGTGCAGTACAAGCAGGTGTGGGAAAGTGTGTACAGCCAGAAGTCTGACATTGCCGCTCTGCTGCACCTTGCAGGTAGCAGGTAAACATTGTGGAGAAAACCAGTCGGTGCAACACCTCAAGTGGAAATGTGTGGGGAGAGAGAGAGAGAGAGAGAGAGAGAGAGAGAGTGTTTGTGTTTATGTCACAGTGTGTTATGGGTGTGCGTGTGTGCATGCATGCATGCGTGTGTGTGTGTGTGTGTGTGTGTGAGTGACTATGACTGTGTGTGTGTTTATGTCACAGTGTGTCTGTGGGTGTGCGTGTGTGTTTGTATGTTTGTGCATGCATGCATGCGCGTCTGTGTGTTTGAGGTCATGACTGCACTCTTTCATTGATGATCTTTCGAGGACAAGACTCATAGTTGATGGGTGTGCAGTTTTACCGTGGTTTTGACATAATGGAAATCAGCAACAGTTTCATGTCCCACAAAGTGGTTGTTTTAACTTTGTTGTCGGTAGTATTGTTTTGAACCATGTTTCTGTTTTGTGCCGACAGCTTGAAGCAAGGCGGACACCTGTACTACATTGGTAGCGGTGGCCTTGGGATCATGGGGCTGATTGATGCATCAGAGTGCAGTCCTACCTATGGTGCTAGTAAGTTTGTCTTTTTTTGATGCACATTTCTCTCAGTTTTTAGTGCATGAGTGATGATGATGATGATGATTGATGATGAGGATGAGGATGATGATGATGATGATGTTTTATGTGCACACACACCATGACACATCACACACACACACACACACACACACATTGTCTGTGTTTGTGATTGGGCCTGAGCTATGATCTGCAGATGTTTTGTTTTCAGCTTTGGACGATGTGCGAGGTTTCCTGGAAGGGGGATATCAGACGCTTGCTAACTTGGAGGGAGACTTGTCAAGCTTGGTATGTTTGGTACAAACCATATGTGTTTTTTAATTGTCAAACTTTAAACAAATGTTCCCAATGACACAACACACTTGAAATACCTTTGGAAACAAAGCAAGTCAAACAGGAGAGTTGTAGTCGCCTTATAGAAATCTGCTCTGGTGAACTCAAATTTTAAAGTTTGGGCTATTAATAGTCCAATGCTAAAGGCCGGCAGAGCAGCTGCCTTGAAAGGGGAACTACTGCTTCGTACTGTCACACACAGTTGACAGGTTTTTGTTGTGTTATTGTATTTTGATTGTAAAGGCAAAGTTGAACTGGAGGATGATTGATATGTTTGGAAGCGGAACATGATTTGCAATGATTATGCTGCCGCTAGGGAAACACCTCCTGAGCCAAAGAAATATTTGACCATCCTTTTTATTATCATATTCCTACCTGTTTTCAGTTTTTGATGTGGTGATTTGCTGGTTCTGCATTGCAGGGGAAGCATTTTGGTATCTCACTTCAGGACTTCATGGATCAAATTGTTCCTAATCTCACTGACAGAGACCTTGTCATCTTTATATCAAAAGGTGGGCTTTGTGTGTGGAATTTCTTTCTCAACAAATTTTAGTTGAACAGTTTTTTTTAGAAGGTCTCTTGCTAAACTTAACAACAAGATGTGCCAGAAATATTATGAACGCATTCAAGACAATACTCTTCACACATTAATTCACACAATGATGTGCATGTGTCATGATGCATACTCTTGTGGATATATGCATGTGCAAATCACACACACACACACACACACACACACACACACACACACACACACACACACACACACACACACACACACACACACACACACACACTGTAGATTTTTGATCAAAACACTTTGTGTCATATCCATCTGTGTTTGCAGAAACTCTCTGGTTGTGCTTTCAATCTACAGTAATAACAAATTTGAACAGTGACATTTGTGAGTCAGACAGCCTTGTGTACGATTGTGTTTTCAGACAGACCCTACAGCATCCCAAAAGAGGTGGAAGTCAAACCTTGTAACAAAGCCTGCATTGTTGTCAACATCACTAAGGTAATGCAAAGTCATATCATCATTCTCAAATCTTAAGTGACCTTTTCTGAACTCAAGAGTGTCATTTTTTTGTAAACATTTTTTTTTTAATTTTAACTTTAATTTTTTTGTTCCAAAAGATACCACTGTGTTGTAAACTTTGTCTGCAGAGCACAACACATCTGATTGCTTTGTTCTTCCTTCTGGTTCACAGGGAGACTCGGTTCAGAGTGTATCAACCTTCAACTCCAAGGTGACCTTAGATCTGACAGAGGTCGTGCTGGATTCGGCCGCCCTTGACGCTGACCTGAGGTTAAGGACCATTGACCTGTACGCCGAGCTGGCCGTCAAGTGGACCTTGAACGCGGTCAGCACGGGAGCTCACATCATGAAGGGCAAGGTGTTCAACAACATCATGATTGACCTGAAGCCAAGGTCAGTGAATAGATGAATCCTGGAAATAACTCTGTCGGGTTCGTATGGGTTGTAGGAGAGTGACCTTTTCTTGCAAAACCTCGTACAAATATTGGAGGGACCTATGATTAGCGAGGGGTGTGTGTGAAACACGTAGACGGGAGCACATGTTTCCAACACTCCTGTCGCTAGTGATTGGCCCCTCCAATGTTTGGCAGGTGGTTTTGCAAGAAAAGGTCACTCTCCGAGAAGACATTCAGTTATTTTCGGAGTTATTTTCCAAAACCGGACGGAGTTATTTTTGGAATTCGTGTAGTATGGAAGGCTTTTTCTGCATCTTCCACTCTGTCACTGATCCTGTTTTGAATGTTGTCTTCTTATTGATTTCTTATTACTTTGCGTTTGTGTTCTTTGGCAATTTGGTCTTTCTCTTTTGGCAACGTTTTCTGGATTTTCTTTACTCTTTCCTCTTTATTCCAAAAGTCTAGTTTCTTTATTTATACATTTAGTAAGCTTTTTTTTTTTACTTCTCCCTGTTTTGCTGAATTTATTTTTTTACTGACTCCTTTTTATTCTTCAGCAATGTGAAGCTCTTCCATCGGGCAGTGGGGATCATTCAGGTAGGAGTTTTACCGATAACGCTTATTGTAATTCAATCGAGTTGGCGTTTTAATGAAACAGATCCTGTGATTGGTCAGAATGCCCCAACTCATTAAAAATTACCGGTCATTAATTGTCGAAAACCACTTGCTAAAAAAGCCATCAACAACCTTCTGGCGAGATGCATTGATACAACCTCAACTAGTCTCGGTTAGCTTTGAGGGTCATTTTACAAGTAGGAAATATGAAGTACCAACGAAATACCGAGACCATAAGGTATAAGGTATAAGTGATGACGTCGAATACGTGACGTAAGTTGATGCATGAATTCTTTCGGACTACGTCAGTCAATTCCAAATATCGCTTTTGTGATGAAAAGAATTTGTTTTGAGTTTGCTGTCCAGAAACCCGTCATAAAAGAAGGGAAAATGTATGTGAAAGAAAACAAAACAGGAGGAGAGTGAATCTTTGTAAATTGTCCTTGCCATCTTTATAGACTGTTAGAGGTGAAGTTAGATTTGTTGTTTGAATGTGTCTTTTTTGTATAGTTGCTTCAGCTTTGATTGAGCTATAGGGTTGTGTATGAAATTTGCATTTAGTCTTTCTTTTTCTTGCTGAGTGTATGTACAGTCTAGAGAGGAGACGGACATGGTGTGAGCTTGTCCAGGGGGGTATATGAACATCTCAGTGGCAGGGGGATGGAAGCACTTGTTAATGAGTGGGAGTGTGTATGCGCGTGGTGTGCACGAGGATGTATGCACGTGAGTGATATTTGTAAATGTGTATTATTATAATATCATCTTTGTATTTATATTATTGAAATTGTTATATCTCGATGTACAGCGCTAAGAGCATAGTTAAATTTGTGAAGCGGCGCTATATAAGCTATCTTTATTATTATTATTATTATACGATAGGAATACAGAGACATATTTCTTGGGACTTGACCCTTGCAGGTAGGTGGACTGAAAGTAGTGTGTGAACAGAACAGAACCAATTCTGTCTGTTTACCATCGCATGAAAGCAGGAAAGAGATCGTCGTCAGATTGAATTACAATAACATTAACACGCTTCCATTTGAAACTTCTCGGTCTTCATCGTGGATTGACGCCCTCCCAAAGTCTAATTGAAGCCCTCCGTCGCTTTGCTCCGTCGGGCTTCAATTACCTTTGGTCGGGCGTCAATCCCCGATGAAGACCTCGAAGTTTCAAATGGAAGCATGTTAATGTGTAATTATTTCTAACTTTTTTACACATATAAGTTAGGGAAGAATTCTCAACAGTGCGAATGATAACACATTGATTGATTGATTGATTGATTGATTGACATTTTCAATTTGCTAATTACAGTCAAACCTGTCTATGACAACCACCTGACAAACGTGGTTCATTTAGACAGGTGGGCGTTATAAAAAGGTGAATTATATAGGAGAGAACTTTGTTGGGGATCTTTTAGGATGGCTATAGTGGGCAGGTGGTCATGATGTAGAGGTGGTCACCAGATCAGTTTTGACTGCACCAGCGATCAAACTAGAAACTTTGAACTAGGTATTAACCTTTTGTAGGTAGTGAAATACCCTTTTATTGCATTTTTACGGGTCACATGACGAAACTGTAACTAACCATTGGTCAAACATGCACCCTATATCAATTGATATATCGCAGGAAGTCGTCATAGCCAAGTGATATCTCGCAGGAAGTGACTAATCACTTATGGGCGCAATCTTTAGACAGTCACTTCAAAAACAGAGGAGCGAGATATTTCCCATAAACTTTCTTTGATGAAGAATTGAGTACACAACAAGCGAAAAGGCAAATCGTCAAAAAAGAGAAAAGTATGCCCAATCTTTTGTACGCAGTCATGTGTCCTAGAAATTGGATCTGAAGTCTTACCGACGGGGGTTGCATTGAATGGCAATTTAGCAGAAAAACAAGTGACACAAGCAGCAGACACTTGTAAAAACTGGATAACTTTCACTACAATTTGAAAGAGATTTCACCCCCTAGCGAGATAGAAGCAAAAGTGTCTGCAGGCACAATGGTTTACACCGCACCAGCCCTGAGATTAAAACGTAACTGACCTGACGACTCGATGAAGAAAACAGAGGAAATGAAAGGGAGAGAGACTGTAAGAGGTCACATTCACTGTGCATAATTCCTACCTGGATCATTGCGACTCGTGCATTGTTACATAATCGCAAGTCTTTCAGCAGGGACAGTTCTGTGAAAGTAAAAGACAATTCTCTGAAATTCTGATCACTTCAATGTCCATCGTTCAGTGAAAACGACCATCCGAGTTGTCGAGAAGAAGTTCTGAAACACGTCATGTTCCAAATCAAAAGACGACATTCTATTCTCTTACGTCACTATTCTTGGTTTATGGTACCATTCAGCGGCTTTGCTACGAGTATGCCATAGTCTTGGTTGGCCGAGACCTTGAGGTGATCCCAAAGAAGACTCCTTAGCAGCTACCGACAGGAGGTTTACGGAAGAGCCTGTGTTGTTTATTTTGAAAAAGGATGCATGAAACTGTCCAAAACAAAACGCAATAAATTCGTTGTCGTTAGATGTGGCTGTGATATCCACATTTATCAGTCACAATGTCTTACGCCTCGATCTGATATGATTCCTCCTTTTGAGACATCTTGACTGATAAATGTGGATATCACAGCCACATCTAACGATAACTACTAATGTAGGTAGTGAAAGACCCTTATGTAGGTAGTGAAAGACCCTCATGTAGGTAGTTTTTTTGATCAGGTGTTTGAATGTTTGAATGTTTTGCCTGTGTTAGTATGCTTGCAGCTTGTATTGATGTAGTGTTTCGTTGTTCACTTGTGTGCTGAATGCTGCTGCACATGCTTTTTTGCTTTGCTTTGTATGTATATGTATGTTTGGGTTTTTTCAAATTTTTTTTTCATTGTAAAGCGCTTAGAGAACGTAAAGCGCTCTATAAATCTCCCATATTATTATTATTATTATAGTGAAAGACCCTTATGTTGGTAGTGAAAGACCCTTATGTAGGTAGTGAAAGACGAGTCCGTCTCTATAAAGCCTGTCCTTAACTGGGCGAAGTTGACTATGCGAAGTATACTTCACGAAGCTGACTGCATGAAGCTTAAGCACCAAGTTTTTGGCAAAAAGACTTCACAAAGTTGACTTCAGGCTCAGTTAAGGACCACCTATTAGCTGAACAGAAAGGAATGTGTTTGAAAGGAGTGTGTTTGTGTTTGAAAGGAGTGTGTTTGAAAGGAGTGTGTTTGATCAAAGTACTCCTTTGTTCAGCGCTACTCCAACCTAGCTGTGGAGGTGTGTCAGGACTACCTTCTGCGCTCCCTGTACGACACAGACGACGTGAGCCAAGAGATCAGATCAGCTGCCATGGTCGACCACATCAAGATTGGCGCCTCCAAGCCCAAGGTAAGGTTCTCTTTCTTTCTCTCTTAACACTTTCTACCTCACCTATGTTGACCAAGTTTTTTTTCAGCCGAGACCAGCTGCACTGCAGCAGGTCACTCAGAATTGTAGTAACTGTGTAGTAACTGTGTATCAACACGCTGGAATGCAGGCGTTAGATGGACGTTACAGGAAGCGACTGAAGCTAACAGTCTGAGCAGATATATCCGTACCTGGTCAGATAGAGCCATATGAGTGGGTACGGATATATCCGTACCTGGGAGACAATGAGTTAAGCTCATGTTTTCTTTTGATTTTTTTTTAGGTGGAAGTGGGGCGAGGGTGGTTGCCCATTTGCTTGTCTTTCTTTTCATATGCAGTGTATTTGAAAGAAAAAAATTGTTTTGGATAAAAAAAACATTACTGACTAAGTGTGAAAAATATGCGTTGAATTCAGCTATCTTAAAAACTGTCATTTTCTTTCCCCTTCTTTGTTGAAGAACTCAGTCCAAGTACCACAATTCTACCTGTTGAAAAGGTCATTCTGCTGCCATCTAGCAGCTACACTGTACATGTACATGTATATCCCTCAACTTGTACAGTAGAACACCGGTTTTAAGACCCCCCTACAAATCTGAGACAATTGGATCTTAAAAAGGAGGGAGTCTTAACATGGGAGTAAATTTACAGAGGTTATGAAGCTAAAGTCAGATATAACAAGGTCTTGGCGAGAGAGTCTTGAAAGGGGAGTCCACTCTACAAACATGTTTACTATTTCAGGCATTTAAACAACTTTAAATTTCTGCTTTTCTTTCCCTTTTTTCCATCCCAGGTGGTGCCCACCGCTCTCCTGGCAGCGCTGTTGAGGTGCACGATCCGTGAGGCAAAGGTCGCTCTGGACCAGCAGCCAGTCCTCAGACAGGTCATCCTTGATTCAATGGCTGGTCAGCAGGGCAATACTCAGTGACCGTGTCAGTACAATAGTGACTGTGCAGAGTGACCTTGTCAATAGCGACCGTGTGATTGTACTTTGCACGATTCAGAGAAACTGACTAAACAGAAATCCTTTATAGAAATAAAGAAAATTGATGTAACTGGCTTGCAGTATTGCCTGACATTTCAGGGAAACTTACTCATTGAAACAGAATCCTTGATAGCAATGAAGAAAATGTATGTAACTGGCTTGCAGTATATTACTCGTTGAAACAGAAATCTTGTATAGAAATGAAGAACATTGATGTAACTGGCTTGCAGTATTGTCTGACAATTCAGCGAAACTTACTTGTTGAATCAGAAATCCTGTATAGAAATTAAGAAAATGGTTGTAACTGGCTTGCAGTATTGCCTGACATTAACATTGTTCAGGGAAACTTACTCGTTGAAACAAAAATCCTTTGAAATGAAGAAGTTGGATGTAACTGGCTTGCAATATTGCCTGGCAATTCAGGGAAACTTACTGGTTGAAACAGAAATCCTTTATAGAAATGAAGAAAATGGTTTTAACTGGCTTGCAGTATTGCCCGATGCAAGAACGGATGAGCATCTTAATTTGTTTGTTTGTTTATTTGTTGCTTAACGTCCAGCCGACTACGCAGAGCCATATCAGGACGAGGAAGGGGGGGATGAAGGGGGCCACTTGTCAAGCGATTCCTGTTTACAAATGCACTAACCCATTACTTGTGTCCCAGCAGGCTTTAGTAAAACTAAATTAATACCTACTGGAAGATTACCAGTTTCCAGTATGTTAAAATAGGCTTAACCTATCTACTGCTGGACTTACATCAGAACACTAACAGATTAAACTATACATGAATCGCGAGACAAGCGGCAAGAGAAGAGATTTTTGGAAAAAATACAGGTGAATGAGCAAGAAGGCAGAAAAAAGAAAAGAATTCATGAAGAAAAAGAGAGCATGACAGGAAAGAGGAACCAACAATCTACCTAACAGCAAACTAGAAAGCTCCTGCGGTTCCAAAAACAGGAGGGGCCTTTAATTTCATAACCGCAGTGCCCCACTGCGGGAGAGCATCTTAATGTGTGATTTATTTGTGAACTGTGTTAGCTTAAACGCCCTATGGACCTAAAGCCGAATAAATAAAACCTTGAAACCTCAGAAAATAGGTCTAGTCAGACCAAAGGTTAAAAAGCTAGCATTGCGACTGAATTTGATTTTTGAGTCACTTGAGAAAAAGTGACTATGTAATCGGTCAGTGTTAGTCTGTCCGGCCGGCCGTCCGTAGACACCACCTTAACGTTGGACTTTTCTCGGAAACTATCAAAGCGATCGGGCTCATATTTTGTTTAGTCGTGACCTCCAATGACCTCTACACTTTAACGATGGTTTCGTTGACCTTTGACCTTTTTCAAGGTCACAGGTCAGCGTCAAAGGAAAAATGAGACATTTTATATCTTTGACAAAGTTCATCGGATGTGATTGAAACTTTGTAGGATTATTCTTTACATCAAAGTATTTACATCTGTAGCCTTTTACGAACGTTATCAGAAAAACAAGGGAGATAACTAGCCTTTTCTGTTCGGCAACACACAACTTAACGTTGGGCTTTTCTCGGAAACTATAAAAGTGACCGGGCTCAAATTTTATGTGAACGTGACTCATTGTGTTGTGAATAGCAATTTCTTCCTGTCCATCTGATGCCTCATATAATATTCAGAACTGCGAAAGTGACTCGATCGAGCGTTTGCTCTTCTTGTTCCTGAAGAAAAGGAAAAAAAGATCAAACAGTATGAACCCGGCTTGGCAGAAAATTGTACATCCATATACAAAAGCAGTCTGTAGCATCACCTCAAACTTACTGTATAGACAATGAAAACGGGCCAGAATAGTGACAAATTAAGAAGTTGGACAAAGTAACCTGATAGTCTCTTGTTTAAGAACCTGACAGTCTCTTGTTTAAGAACCTGCTAGTCTGATAGTCTCTTGTTTAAGAACCTGACAGTCTCTTGTTTAAGAACCTGCTAGTCTCTTGTTTAAAAACAAAGGTTTCACAAACTGATTTGTCTCCTGTTCATTGAGTGGATTTCAATTGATTAAAGTCTAAATCTCATTAAGACATCGGGCATTATTGATGATTTGAAGCACTATATGTTACCTAATCGGGCTTCCTTTTTGTGATAAATAATGTCTAAATGGCATGTATTTACACAGTGCCTGTGAGAATACATTTTGCTTGTGTATCCATTTTACCTGTAACTTTACATATCTGTTAACTCCCACTGACCCTGTAGAGATCTCATGTTTTTCAGTACAGCTGATCCCAAATGCTTTCTGTCAAAGGCCTGTTCACCCAATAGTGGAAACTATGCACAAACCAACATTGCTCATAGCCATTTCACTTACAGAAGTTTGAGGTGAAGTCTGGTTTTTGACTCACATGCGAAGCAAAAGTGAGTCTATGTACTCACCCGAGTCGTCCGGCCGTCCGGAAAACTTTAACGTTGGATATTTCTTGGACACTATTCAGTTTATCAGTACCAAATTTGGCAAGATGGTGTATGATGACAAGGCCCCAAAAAACATACATAGCATCTTGACCTTGCTTCAAGGTCAAGGTCGCAGGGGCCATAAATGTTGTCTAAAAAACAGCTATTTTTCACATTTTTCCCATTTTCTCTGAAGTTTTTGAGATTGAATACCTCACCTATATATGATATATAGGGCAAAGTAAGCCCCATCTTTTGATACCAGTTTGGTTTACCTTGCTTCAAGGGCAAGGTCACAGGAGCTCTTCAAAGTTGGATTGTAAACATATTTTGAAGTGACCTTGACCCTGAACTATGGAAGATAACTGTTTCAAACTTAAAAATTATGTGGGGCACATGATATGCTTTCATCATGAGACACATTTGGTCACATATGATCAAGGTCAAGGTTACTTTGACCCTTATGAAATGTGACCAAAATAAGGTAGTGAACCACTAAAAGTGACCATATCTCATGGTAGAAAGAGCCAATAAGCACCATTGTACTTCCTATGTCTTGAATTAACAGCTTTGTGTTGCATGACCTTGGATGACCTTGACCTTGGGTCAAGGTCACATGTATTTTGGTAGGAAAAATGTGTAAAGCAGTTCTTAGTGTATGATGTCATTGCTAGGTTTAGTTATTTGACCTTGACCCTGAAGGTCAAGGTCATGTAAAGGTCAAGGTCAAGCATGTGAGTCGTATGGGCTTTGCCCTTCTTGTTTGAAGATGTTTTTGTGTGAATGCAGAAAAATGATGTCTGTGTGGGGTTTTTTGTTTAAAAAAAATTAAAAAAATGCAAAGTATTCTCATAACAGCAAAGCATTGACTAGAATTCCTTTGGAGTGCCATGTTTCCAACTTTTCCTACGCTCTTAGATTTGCTATTTTGGTGAATTTCAATTGAAATGTCGTTATTGGTTGTGTGTCTATTCTACAGAGGGTCAATCCCGTAGCGCTGCTTATTTCCTATGTTCCAATGCGTATGGAACATTTTTAAAATGAGAGGCCCAGGTGGAGTATTTATATAAAGGTTGATTTGATGTTGATTTATATGATTGTTTAGTTTTGGGTATAGCTATTTATCAACTGACACTTGCACCTTTTTGCCAGTTTACCCCTGCTGTCAGTATTTGTTGGACTCTGGGAAATAAAGTACATTATACTACTAAATGCCATGCAGTCATACATGCATTGATACTGTTCAAATGGGAATAGTGTGTGCGTGTGTGTGTGTTTGGTGCTGGCTGTTTCTCTCTCTCCCACACACACAGGGGTCATTGCTGAAATACAGTGCTTTTTATCATGTTACCCCTTAAAATTGAAGCAGAAAATTCATTTTTTTGATCGACACCTGCACGTATGAATGGCGTAAAAATCTGCAAGACAGCCAAATAAAACCACCTGTACTGGATAAATAATTGATTTTGAGTTCTCTTCGTAAGTTTAAGTTGCCAAGTTGTGTCGATTTTTTAATTGGTACCATACGTTTTTGACAGGGTCATTTGGGGGTTCGCTTATTTGAGCGGCGGTCACGTAACCCGGGTAGAAGAAATCTTTGATCTGAAAAGTGTGCCGGATAGCAGTTAACTGCCTTTGACGGCATAGAAAGTTTGAATCAAATGGCACAGGAATTAATGTTATAGTTAGTATACAAAAAAAGTCTTAGTTTTTGCTAAATTGTTGAGCTCTAGCTTTTACAGCATGTATAATTTTTCTGTCCTGGACATATAACATGTATATCCATGCACTCACACATACACACACGAACCAGAAAGCAGAGAGCTCAACCAAGGAAATTTTATCCTGAAATTGTTTTATGTATGACCTCATGCAGCAGATGTAGACATAATGAGCGAGCCACAATGGCCCTCATTAGTTTCTTTTTTTTTCCTTAAAAACAAGAAACGAACAGTACAAGCAGAGGAAAGAAGGCTTTAAACCTTGCACTAGGAAGATATATATATATAAATGCTATTCGCCATCAGCATCAAATCTAAGTCTATTTACACTGAACCTATGAATTCAAGGCCCCGTGAAATGACAGAAGATTTGAACCTAGCAATGAATTTGAATACAGACTGTACAAAGGCTACCTACATATCTGAACCGCGTGAGTTAGGCTTAGATCTAAGATGTACAATTCAGGCGTCAAAATTTAACTTTTAGTCGAGTTAGGCTTAGATCTAAGATATACAATTCAGGTGTCAAAATTTAACGTTAAAGTCTGTTTGTACAAATTGCCAGTGATACCTAAGTCCATGACCTGAGAATTACAGCCAAGTTTAGCCAGCCCTACTGAAAGTGCATACACAGTGTTAGATGTCATTTTTCAAACATCAGCATAGCAAAAATTGTAGAATTAACTTAATGGGAACATTTTTGAGAAGCAGTCCCTTCGACACTCGAAACAAAGATTATCATTCTAAAAAAAAATATTCCACTGAACTATCTGCCAGCAGTTGGTTAAAGTACTACCTAAAGTTCTACCCAAAATGCTTCTCTTTCTGGGGGAGAAGGCAATTGTTTTCAACACCTGTGGCAATCTGAGAGTATTCTTTCTTGCTGTTTGTTAAAATAAATGGATGTACAACAGTGAAAGACTTCTACAACTATATACAAATATCAACATGTACAGCATGTTTTACAAATAATAATGTGTCCATTATCAGTTATTCAAACAATACAAATGCATCAGTAATGTGTTAATGACTCGTTTATGGATCAATAATAAATCATTTTTAAGGCAAAAAACATAACTCAACACACCAGTCGTCATGTCTAACTGTTTTCACATATTAAAAGCAGCACCAAGTAGTAGTAAAAGTTAACAGTTCCGCAGCTTCTTTCTTTATTTGGTGTTTAACGTCGTTTTCAACTACGAAGGTTATATCGCGACGGGGAAAGGGGGGAGATGGGATAGAGCCACTTGTCAATTGGTTCTTGTTCACAAAAGCACTAATCAAAAATTTGCTCCAGGGGCTTGCAACGTAGTACAATGTACAGTCTACTTCGTTTATAACGTCGCCGGATATAACGTCACCCCGTTATATCGTCACCCAAACACCGGTCCCGGCTCAATTCCTTCTTTCCAAGACTATTTTAACCTCGGATATAACGTCACCGGATATAACGTCACCCAGTTATAACGTCACTCATCCATGTCGGTTATAACGTCATATCAATCCCCATATGCAGCAGTTTGCATAGTGAACGACTGTCAAGGCATGTTCATTTCCCCTACACGTGTCACAAGTTTTGTGTATTAACGGTATTCAAGTTGTTCCGTTTTCCCGTTGTTAGAGGCCCAAGGAAACTAGGTTCAAGGCATAATTATTTTTGCTGCATGCGTTTTGTGAGTTCCTGTTCGAGGTTTTTAATCAAAAGAAAAATGTTTTATTTCATTTCATTTCGTTTTGTGAGTTCCTGTTCTATGTTTTCAGTCAGTAATGAAAAATGTTTTATTTCATTTCGCTTTGTGAGTTCCTTACTTAGGTTCCTCAGTGTTCTAGGTTTTTAATTAAAAGAAAAATGTTGCATATCATTCGTTTTGTGAGTTCCTGTCTTGGTTTTTAATTGAATTTTTATTTTTTATTTTTTTAAGTTTCATATCGAGCATACATGGTTACTCCTGCGCGAGCGCGTGCGAATGGATCTGTCTACTTCTGTCCTTCAATCACGCATATAAAAAAAAAACTCGATTATTGAAATGACGGTATGAGAAGGTCGAGAGGATGAGAACAGACTACGACGTTTGTTTGTTTTTTGGTCCGTAGAATACTGACTACAACTGCCCACGACGAGGAGGCTGAGCTTCACTTTCAACTGGGCGTTGTCGACAGGCTAAGTAGGTCGCTCAGGCTAAATTGTAAAGGTAAACACTAAGTGCAGTGAACCGACAAATTGAGAAAAGTGATACTGCACTCTTAAAGCACTATTATGACTCTTCTTGGAAAGCCATGGACGTTATATCAAGTGACGTTATAATGATAATAATTAGTACAGTAGTAGTCTAACGAGCATAACGTCCCGCTCACTAGATGTGGTGGAGACGGTGGATGGGGGAAAGGGGGTAACTATGAACCCAAAGTTGTTACTACCAGAACGATTGTGCGTAAAGGTGGGCAGCCACTTTGCTGTTGACGAGAAACTTCTTCGTTAATAATAATAATATAAGTCAAATAGACAGTAATTACGTATAAGGACCCATGAAGTTCTCGTCATTTTTATTTCTTCGGACATCAAGGATAGGTTAAGATCTAGCAGAATATGAATGAACGACAGCCATGTGTGTGTGTGTGTGTGTGTGTGTGTCCTTAAAGCTAATAACGTCGGACACTATAATTAAAGACTGAGATTGTCGATGGAACCAGACGGAGCTTGACACTCCAACACTAGCAACCTGTCTCAGAATCAGCATGTAGCCTACAATACTCATTATACTGTACGTTGATACGATGGCCGAAATTCGGGGAAAATTTTGTGTATACAATTTTGTATTCATGATCTAGCCAGGTTTTGGAAATACTCAAAGAAGAGAATAGTCCACAATTCTATATATGAGGAAGTGAATTAAAGATTATTGTAATAAGTTAGTTTAAAACTTACAACAATATGTTGTTGTGATTTTTAAACAACACTAATGTTGCACGTTCCATTTCTGCACAGTTTTATTAAAAACAGTCAGTACTTTAGAAAGGGACATAACTCTTGGACTCCGGATATAACATCACCCGCGCGTAAAAGTGACGTTATAACCGATGAACCGGATACAGCGTCACCGCGTATAACGTCGCTCAAAAACATCCCCCGAGGGGTGACGTAATATCCGGAGTCGACTGTATTACCTTACTGGGAGAATGCAAGTTTCCAGTACAAAGGACTTAACATTTCTTACATACTGCTTGACTAAAATCTTTACAAAAATTGACTATATTCTATACAGGAAACACTTAAGGGTAAAAAGAGAAACAGAATCCGTTAGTCGCCTCTTACGACATGCTGGGGAGCATCGGGTAAATTCTTCTCCCTAACCCGCGGGGGGAAGTTCCGCAGTTAGTGTAGGTGTGTGCGGAATCACACAAGAGCTCTAATCTACAATCAGAAAATCAACGGTCAAACACCATAAAGATATCACCACTACCATAACAGATTTTTCTCACTTATTATGATTAAATGCCATTTTCACTGGCAGAAACGCTGAAGCAAATCCACACCAACAGTAAAGGTTGTGAAACAATTTGAGCGAACGCACAAGTTCTGAGCTGCTTTTACGTTTGCACGAGCGTTGTTAAATTGTGGAAACTTCTACCGTCTCAAAAATGTGGAGAATGAGTACTCATCGCAAACAATGTTGCAGTGCCACAAAATGAGTGATGATACCTCCATTCAGCTTTTTGAAGTTAATATCTCTACCTTACCAGGTAAAATATCAACTGATGTTACCTGCCTTGCCTGTACAAAATATGTTAAAAAAGGTATGGCTTGGATACATGCAAATAAATGAAGTAAGTATGTGCATATATTTATGTTCTTTCTTTCTTTATTTATTTGGTGTTTAACGTCGTTTTCAACCATTCAAGGTTATATCGCGACGGGGAAAGGGGGGAGATGGGATAGAGCCACTTGTCAATTGTTTCTTGTTCACAAAAGCACTAATCAAAAATTTGTTCCAGGGGCTTGCAACGTAGTACAATATATTACCTTACTGGGAGAATGCAAGTTTCCAGTACAAAGGACTTAACATTTCTTACATACTGCTTGACTAAAATCTTGACAAAAATTGACTATATTCTATACAAGAAACACTTAACAAGGGTAAAAGGAGAAACAGAATCCGTTAGTCGCCTCTTACGACATGCTGGGGAGCATCGGGTAAATTCTTCCCCCTAACCCGCGGGGGGTATAAATTTATGTATACGAATATTAATGAAGTGACAAATGGGAGAATGAAACGCTTTTGTTTGCACCGTGGTTACCCAGGGAAGAAGAAGAAACAAAATGCAACATTTTTTTCTCATCCTTGTCACTGTATGTACGCACGCACACACCAATGCACACACACCCACGCACACACACACACGCCTCATACCCACAGATTGTAAGAATAAAATCAGTGTCTCACATTAACTCAAAATGTTCGCTCTGCATTCTGAGACTCACTGTTCTTCCTCAGCTTGAAGAATACATAACCTTCTCATATCATCTTTAGCATAATAATCAAACATAAATAGGCGCACTATGCAACCACCTAATTAAAGACAGCAATACCTGATTATTTCGCATGTTATCAATCATGCCTTGGCAAAATACGTGTTATGGCTGCTGATTACTGACCCCCCCCCCCCCCCCCTTTCCCCCCGACACTGTAGCATCTGTGCACTTTTAGCTGTAAATTGGTAATGTCTGGCCTGTATGTAAGACATGTCCATGTACTTCCGATATCTTTGAAACCCTCGCACATAAGGTTTATCTTTGCAAAAAAACAACTAATAGTAGTTTATTTTCGTAATGGAATGTGTTCAACACACTGGTATGTGCCGGGGTGTAAAGCATGAAATGAAACTGTACTGCACTTTACGACTGAACAGCAAAGCAAGACAAATAAAATAATTTAGCATTTTTCCGCAGTATAAAAAGCACATGATATAAAGCACTGTCAGCCAGGTACATAACGCTACATGTGCATACATTCCTTCTTGGGTGGGCGATCATATCAACCACCTCCCTCACATCTGTCCAGGCTTTTAACAGGGAAGGGCATCCTTCAACCTGAACACACGCCAAAAACTACCCAACAGTATGGCTGCTTCCTATGCAGTGGGAATTTTGTGTTGAATTGACATCGTATTTGACACCTATGTCAATCTTCAATGAATTCAGCTTCTTCTTTGTTCATGGGCTGAAACTCCCACGTTCACAACATCAGACCTGGGAACCCCTGTTTTGCACTTGGAGTATTCTCAAACAAACTTGGTGTATTTTCAGAAAAATGAGCGTACTCCACCCAGCGTTTGAACATCCATTGATTAAAACATGCCTCACGCGCGTCCGTCACAGTTTACCTATACATTTAAAACAAATGCTTTTTTGAATGTTTACTGACAAAAACTGTAATCACGCATGAGCCAAAGTACTGGATCGGCTTTGGGATGGGCTTGTGAAGAAAAGTAGTCTAGGAATTTTTCTCCTCGTATTTTTTTCCCACTGACCGTACTGATCGTATTCTCGACAATCATGCGTACAAATTACGGCAAAATTGTATGGGTTCCCAGGTCTGACTAATGCTTTTGCATGAGTGGGTTTTTACGTGTATGACCGTTTTTACCCTGCCATTCAGGCAGCCATACGCCGTTTTCGGGGGAAAAAATAATTCAGCAAAACATTGTAGCTCTACACAAGATGTAGCCAGGCTGATGTTTGGTCCAAGTGGAAGGGAGCTCTCATACCGTGTGACATCCTGCACACATCTGTGACCATGCATATAACCCCACTCCACGGGACGGACAGTCAGTACCGTGTGACATCCTGCACACATCTGTCACCATGCATATAACCCCACTCCACGGGACGGACAGTCAGTACCATGTGACACCCTGCACACATCTGTCACCATGCATATAACCCCACTCCACGGGACGGACAGTCAGTACCGTGTGACATCCTGCACACATCTGTCACCATGCATATAACCCCACTCCACGGGACGGACAGTCAGTACCTTTAACATTCTCAATCTCTGCCACTAACAGTAACAGCATCATTACAAAATAACTCTTTAATGCTCTAACTTATCCAAGCGTATAAAAACCTAGGGTCAGTTTTTAAAAATGCAAATGCCACAACGCTAGAGACCTTTTGTTGACACTGAATGCCCATCAAAATGTTACCGCACAAAACAAAAGAATGACTAAAAGTGTCAAGTTGTCAATCATACAAACTGCAAGCATTTCTAGGGCGCTTTCAACAAACTTGCATATATATATACGGCCAGCAGTAAAAACCTACATGTGAAGGGGAGAAATTCAGCCAAACAAAATGCAGCAATCGTTGTGTGCAACTCCTGTATATGTAACAAAATAGCTCATCTCGGAGAACAAATTGCATGCCATAATGACCAATAGTTTGACAAGGAAGATGATAGAAGTTTAGATTTAAAACATAAATAAGTGAGAGTACCCTGTCTACACTATCACAGAAATCAACGTTACCAGAAGCCTTGTAGCATTTGCAATCCCTTATTTCATTTCATACTTCATCATCCCCTGTTGGGGAATTCGGGTCACTCCCTCCCAATGAAAAGCTAGCAGCAACAAGAGTCACGCCACTGTGTGTGTTTAGATGTAATTAGCCATCTGCACTTATGGCAGAGCTCTTTAACATGCCATGGTGGTGACACGGGGGTGGGACATGGATGCTGTCTCTAAATGTGACCCATCGCTGTCTGAGATTTGAACCTGTGACCTGAGAATCACAAGTTGAGCGCTTGACCAACTGAGCTACCACATGCATGGGGGGGACTGAACAATGTCATGAAGCCTGAACAATTTTAAGGGGGGGGGGGGGGGGGGTCTGAGGGCCCCCAAAAGCCGAAGGATTTGTATAATTAACAACCAAAAAAACGTCACCACAGACATTACGAATCCGGATTTCCGGAAGAATCCCGCCCATGCACATGCCCCTCAGTACATGATACAGATCACTCTCTTCACCGTTTCTCTACAGAGCAAATGCAGCAGTCTACTCTAGCGAAAGCCTCAGTACGTGATACAGATCACTCTCTTCACCGTTTCTCTACAGAGCAAATGCAGCAGTCTACTCTAGCAAAAGCCTCAGTACGTGATACAGATCACTCTCTTCACCGTTTCTCTACAGAGCAAATGCAGCAGTCTACTCTAGCGAAAGCCTCAGTACGTGATACAGATCACTCTCTTCACCGTTTCTCTACAGAGCAAATGCAGCAGTCTACTCTAGCAAAAGCCCCACACCATATTCCACACCATATTCCAGGGACAGAGGCAGGGCATGAGAAAGTGCGAACAGAGAGAAAGGGAAGGACAGATTATTCTGTTTTGATGATGAAAGTCTCTCGTTCATTTCAATGCTTGTTAATCTCTCAGGTGCCGGGACACTGGTTTGGCATAACTCTCACTCTATTACACATGTCGTATGCATTTAGAGCGCTTACTTCCTTTGATAATCAGATCTTATTCTGCTTTATTCAAACTGAGAAAGATGGAAAGCAGGACATTTTAAACATAACCGCAGTTGTTTCCTAATCTACAAACCAAATGCCTGACAACTGTGAAAAAGGAAGAATGAGCGACACAGAGAATGATTGAAGGTAGACAGGCCACAGACCACTGGTACAAAACCCATGTGCACAGCACCTTTATGTTGTGAGACAGGTGTATCCTAAAACTTCAGGGGTCAAAAAACGTACAAACCTGGGTAAAGCGTTCGTGTCCCTAAAACCAGGAAATAAAGCAAAGCTGTGCCCTGTTTGTTTCGTGGTTAATCTCTTTACGTGAGTCATTAGCCTGTTAGTGTTACTGCTCAGCATTGTCAATAACTGTGAATTTTTGTGTAAATATAGAGAACACACTGAGCCCATTAGTGTTACTGCTAAGCATTGTGAATAACCTTGTGAGTGTTGGTGCAGATAACCTTGTGAGTGTTGGTGCAGATACAAAGAACACATTATGCTGTCCACTATAAAAACGGATACAAAATATTTTTTTACCTGTTTGGCCTTTCTCTTCTTTTGAAAGGAGCTATGCTTACCCCATCATTCAAAACAAATTCCTCTCTTATGTGAGTTTGTACTACTTTTATATGCATAGTTATGCAACAGTAAAAACATGCATGAAATTGCTAATATTCGACTTGCAGAAGTAAACTGGGAGATTTCCATGACAGCAATCAATAGCATTTTAGTACATGTTGTTGAAAATAAGAGAAAAAATCTCAATCAGATGAAAATATATTCAACGTTTCTGCCTCTTTGAAAGGTAGATTTTGCACTACAACCTGTTCTGTCTCTTCATTTCCTTGTACAAAAGCTAAAGCATGCGTAATCAAAATTGCTTAATACATTGTATGATATATATTGAACCAAATATTGCTTCAAAAATTACCAGACAGCAAAAGCAAGCAAGCGTAATTAAGCACAAGCAAACAAACACACAGTTCACACTTCCGACATTCCATCTCACTGTTTCATCAAATACAAACAAACAAAACACACACAAACTACAATCTATTTACAAGCAAACAATGACTTCTTGGTCTGAACACAGACATAAAAACACCAGCACAAAAAGTATGGTACAACCATGGCGCCAAAAACATCCACTTCTCGTTCCTTTGTCTCAGAACAGATTATTTTCCTACTCATAAAAAATACAAATAAAAAAATAAAAAACAGGACACAACTGTCACAAAAATTCTTCACATGCATAGTAAAACTGCACAAAGTTTTATCAGCGTGTTTGTTATACAAATGTGAGGTGTACGATGAAAAAAGGCATTGTGGTTTTTACAACCTTGCACAACATTCTTTGAACATGTTTGGGGGGTGAGGGAAGGGTAACGGAGGTTGGGGTGGGGAGGGATGAATAGACCAATTCTGGAAATAACTGTAGGGTTTTTATGGGTTAAGGAAGAGTTGCTTTTCCTTGGGAACACTGAGGGAAATAAACACACTTGACATTGGAGTCAAGCGATCCACTCAAATCCCAGTCAACATTACTATTATTAGCTCAGATCTGTGCTCAATTCTACACTCTTTTTATTCTAAAGTATGCACATCGCAGCCGACTATTCAATGCCGATGCCATTGCGTGCCTCAGTGCACAGATCGACGAACGTGTGTAGACAAGCTGCTCGTTAGTGTTTGGCCTACAATGTTATGCGAGTTGATTTGCCTGTTTCCAAGGAAAAACAACTGTTCCACAGTACACAGATCGCCGAACACGTGTGTAGACAAGCCGCTCGTTAGTGTTTAGCCTACAATGTCAAGTTTATTTGCCTCAGTGGTTCTAGATCGCCGAACACGTGTGTAGACAAGCCGCTCGTTAGTGTTTAGCCTACAATGTCAAGTTTATTTGCCTCAGTGGTTCTAGATCACCGAACACATGTGTAGACAAGCCGCTCGTTAGTGTTTAGCCTACAATGTCAAGTTTATTTGCCTCAGTGGTTCTAGATCACCGAACACGTGTGTAGACAAGCCGCTCGTTAGTGTTTAGCCTACAATGTCAAGTTTATTTGCCTCAGTGGTTGTAGATCGCCGAACACGTGTGTAGACAAGCCGCTCGTTAGTGTTTAGCCTACAATGTCAAGTTTATTTGCCTCAGTGGTTGTAGATCGCCGAACACGTGTGTAGACAAGCCGCTCGTTAGTGTTTAGCCTACAATGTCAAGTTTATTTGCCTCAGTGGTTCTAGATCACCGAACACGTGTGTAGACAAGCCGCTCGTTAGTGTTTAGCCTACAATGTCAAGTTTATTTGCCTCAGTGGTTCTAAGGAAAAACAACTCTTCCACACCCCATATAACCTGACAGTTATTTCTGAACATGGTTTATTTGCAAAGGGGATGTGGGGTGAAGGGATAAGAATGGAACACATGGCATGGGAATGAAATTGCGTCAGCGTCAACATACAAACACTTACAAATATGTTCAAATCCTGGAAGCAGTTTCATTTCTCAATTTCATTTCTCTAAAATGGTGGAAGAGCAGGAAGAAGCAATTGCTGCAATGAACTTGTTTCTGCCACATTCTCTGTCAAAGTTACATCCATGGTTGCTTGAACGTTCCTTTTCTCAATCTCTTACTTGTTCAGTAATTCAACAAGCAGTTTTCTTCAATATGAAAGCACAGCAAAATTAGCAAAAATCTCACAAATCAAAAAGCAATTTACAAAATCTTACCTAAATATTGACCTCCTCTTTACCTCTAGAATCATTCAAAGCTTTATCTCCATATTCCCCATACAATAACATTAATAAATGCCCATAATTTATTCATTTAAAGCCAACCATATTTTTTTTTTCACACTGTGACTGAAAAACAGAAATGTCTATAATCTTCACTACAAAGCTGCAGAACATTATTTTAACTTACAAGCAATCAAGTGAACATGGAAGACAACATAAGAGATGATCCTTTGGGAGGGATTTAAGTTTCTCTACGCCACCTTAATGCCATTGTCTTATCAGGAATGTTGCGTATACTGTCAATGCCCTTCTCCACAGTCCCCTCTTTTCCCTTAAATCTTTGGGATTTTTAATTTTACTCCACAACTTTCACATCAAAAAGGCACAAACTCTACCAAACATCTCACTTTTTCGCCGTAAAGCAATCTTCTATTAATCTGTTATCTCTCCGTTTTTCCTGTAATTCAAAAGCAAGCAGAATGCAGACCCCAGTCTTTGAGTACAAAGCCTGCAGAAATATACAGCAGACGCAAAATCACATCGGCCTCATGCGCTCATCACAACAGTCCTTTCACAACGACTTTCAGGAACAGTGATACTGCAGCTAGGTTACAAGAACTTTACACAATCACAAAGCAACCTCTCTCTTGACAAAACAAGCTGGGACTTAACACATAAAAAAAATCATACCCTAGCCCTGGGTAACATCCAGGATTTCCTAACAGTCAGCAAGCCTTGAACTCTAACACACGCACACACTCCATGACAGTCTTTCTTCTCCAAAATGGAAAAAAACCTTCAGATTTTAGGTTTTTTTGGAAAGAAAACCTGTAACTCAAGCTTAGGCAATCATCTTATGATCTAAGCCTGCCCATTGCTACTGTTTACTTTTAGCAGTTTAATGAAAAGCTGACTAATGTGAATATTATACGATTAGATACCAGAATGATGGTGATAATAAGTTTAGTCTGATTACAAGAACTCTAAGCATCACACAACCACTCCATTAAAATAGACCTGTGACAGGTAAACCCAGAGATTCGCTGGAGAAGCCTAGTGGTTTGCCTTCTCTACCATGACAACAAAAAGCTGGGAAGCTTTGAAAATATGACACACAGCACTTAAAACCCAACATGGAATACAGGAAGATGAACAGCCTATGGTAAGAATGAACATGTGTGTGGAAGCCAAATGGGATTTTAGCACTCTTTCTTGGGGTTGGCGTCTACAGATCACTACATCAGCTACCTACTGAGCAACAGGGACAACCTTACTGAATCTACAACAACAAAAACAACTTAAATGCTTCATTTTTTTATCACATAATACATTTTTTGAAGAGAAGACGGGAGAGAAAAATCTGCTGAAAACTGTTAGTTGCGTTCACACTGCTCATGTAAGTCTGTAGGCCAAATGCACATCAACGAAGAAATCCAGAAGTGCGTCACACACGTGTGGTCTGCCCCCACAAAGCAGTCAAACCATTGTCTCAACAACACAGATTTCTCTGCCGCACCCTTCACTATCCCTGAAGCTGGACCAGGTGTTTTTTCTGAGAACAAAACACTGCCTGTACTGCCGTCACAACGATTGCTGGAATTCTTGCTTGCTTGAGTGGGTGGGTGAGTGAGTGAATGTGAGTGTGTGTGTCTCCCTCTCTGTCTGTGTGTGTGTGTCTCCCTCTCGGTCTCTGTCTGTGTTTGTATGTGCTAGTGTTCCCTCTCCAAATGAGATCCAGCAGAATTTCTCTGTGAAAAATCCTCATCAGAAGAAGCTCCCTGGAGGATGGTAGGTGGCAAGGTCTGGAAAGGACACCAGGCTCTGCCCTTGTGCCCAGTTTGCAGTCTTCGTAAACTTGGCATCAACCTTCCCAATCAGAATGGCGCTGGTACAGCCGACACAATGATCACTCCCACAGATTGCTTGCCAACCCAAAGAGGAACTCAGCTGCTTTCATTCACAGCAGCTCCACAAATCTTACATGTGAAGGGCTACTGTATGACAGTACTTTGTCATCTGACAGCGGCTGAACAATTGCTGGAGATGTACAGTGGGGTCCGTATCTTGTGGAGACATGTGAGCCGTCTCAGCTTCAGTGTGTATGTGAAGGATGGCGGGTTGCCTAGTTGCGTGCGCTGGGCGGTAGTGTTGCTGACTTGTTAGAGGACCGTTGCTGGGGACCGTAGGATGAATATTGCTTGGATCCCCGCAAAGTTCTGCAGAAAAAGATAAAAGGCATAAATATCAATATGTCTGTAGGGTGAATATTGCTTGGATCACCGCACAGTTCTGCAGAACAAGATAGCAAGTAGTGTGAAATAATATCAAAACATTTAGTCAATGTGTCTGTTTCAAACTAAACGATCAACATTGAAAACCAATCATCGTCGGGATTACATCTATCAAACTCTTGGCTAGCTGAAACAAATGTCGAAGTCAAAACAAATTGACGGCTAGCGTTTCAAAATCCAGAATAAATTTTTTTTAAATTTTTTTTTTTTAAATTTTTGGAATGTTTACTTTTTAACAAAACGAAATATTGGTGATGTTTTCTTTTCAGTTTTGTCAAAAATTCATCGTTACAGTAACAGTTAGTAACCTTTCCTGTTTTTTGATTCATAATAACAGATGACACATGTGAGATTGTAAACAGATGTTTTGCAAATCTTACCCTAAGTTTCCTGAGCTGACAATTCCTTTCTTTGAGATTTTCTTGCTCATATGTGCAATCCACATCTTCTGTTTGTCTGCCGTTTCAGCAAGCAGCAGCATCTCTTTGGCTTGTATACTGGAGTCAAAGTTCACTGGAAGACAGCATTTCATGTCATTACAAAGATCAAAGTAAGAAAGGCGAGATCAGTACCAAAGTATCCGAGCCACTGTTTCTCTGAGAGACGAAAGTGCCCAATAAACAAACTTCGGAAATAACTGTCGGGTTTGTATGGGTAGTGAAAGAGTGAATACTCTTGCTTCCAGTGAGGCAAGCTTTCTACACATGCTCCGTGTTTCAGACACACCCCTCGCTGGTGACTGGCCGATAGTGTCACATGCTCCGTGTTTCAGACACACCCCTCGCTGGTGACTGGCCGATAGTGTCACATGCTCCGTGTTTCAGACACACCCCTCGCTGGTGACTGGCCGATAGTGCCACATGCTCCGTGTTTCAGACACACCCCTCGCTGGTGACTGGCCGATAGTGTCACATGCTCTGTGTTTCAGACACACCCCTCGCTGGTGACTGGCCGATAGTGTCACATGCTCCGTGTTTCAGACACACCCCTCGCTGGTGACTGGCCGATAGTGTCACATGCTCCGTGTTTCAGACACACCCCTCGCTGGTGACTGGCCGATAGTGTCACATGCTCCGTGTTTCAGACACACCCCTCGCTGGTGACTGGCCGATAGTGTCACATGCTCCGTGTTTCAGACACACCCCTTGCTGGTGACTGGCCGATAGTGTCACATGCTCCGTGTTTCAGACACCCCCCTCGCTGGTGACTGGCCGATAGTGTCACATGCTCCGTGTTTCAGACACACCCCTCGCTGGTGACTGGCCGATAGTGTCACATGCGAAAGTTTGACTCACTAAAAGCAAGAGTATTCAGTCTTTCACAACCCATCATACAAACCCGACAGAGTTGCATGTATTTCCCAACAGTCTATTTAGGCAGCTATGAAAATATGGTACATTGTACACATTTATCAAGATTGAACACTACAGCTGATAGCAATACAAAAACGACCAATCAGTGGAACAGTTGTACTTGATGTACAACTCCAATCAATCAAGGGGCACTCTTACTACTTTCTGCCATCAGCCCGTAATTTCAATCTCTACCAAAATCTAAATCACATCTTCCCCCTCCTGCAGCCAAAAGGCTTGTACAGTAAAACCTGCATCTAGCGGACCCTTATTTCGGCGGACACCTTAGCATAACGGACAATTCAAGTGAGAACGGATGTATTTTACACTCAAAAACACCCTAAAAGAGCGAACACCTCAAAGGCGCGGACGCGGACACCCTTTTTTGGTCCCGATTGGGTTCGTTACTTGTCAACAACGGACAAACCCTTGAAGCAGACAGCTTTTAGCAGATGCTGGTCCGCCATCTTGGTTCTGCAAATACAATCTCGCTGGCGATGTGAACGCGCGAGAAGCTTATTTTGTAAGCCAATGACAGCACTTGAAAGAA